>NC_134586.1:11377500-11507500 GCF_037038515.1 Microtus pennsylvanicus | reverse complement strand
CCTATGGATGAGCGGAGGTGTGTAGACCTTGATTACGGAAGCTGGGAACTTGAAATGAAATATAAAGACAAAGACAACTGAAGAACCTGAAAAAGAAAACATTTAAAATGGCAACAATTTAGCAATTGCATGCCATCTTTTGACTTCAGAAAAGAGTTAAGAATTAAAAAAAATAAAAGCTCCAGAGTAGTGAGACATCTAAGAGGTAGAAAGTCTTAGGAGTGGTAAGATTGACAGAGTATGTAAAACAGATCAATGAAGAAGCAAATTATATTCATTTGTGACCTTGTCTTCATGATACTAAAAATTCACTCATTATTCATGTTAGTTGTTCATCCACTGTGAAAGCAATGGAATGCACAAATTAACCAGACTGGCAGCCTCAGAGGACTGTCTCCAACACTCGACTTGCAATGGTAATAGCCATTTGTGGAATCTGTACTAGGCACCAGGCACCATGTTCAATGCTTCGAGCACTTCGTTATTCAAGCCTTAGATAAGTCGAAGGTACATACACGTTAAGTCCCTGGTATGTATATTAGTAACAGAGACTTAGAGAGGTTGTCCAAGGTCAGGCAGCTGAAAGAGGTACATTGTGGGGCTGGTATTGATTGAAAGTCAGGTCTGTCTTGCTTAGAAACATATATCCTTTCCCTGGGTTGTGATGCCTGCCACACTCTAGACCTTCACTGAGGTATGCGTCGCTGCCCTGACTTAAATACATTCACAACATGTTGGTGGTCATTTCAACTACTGTGTCACATTGCTCATTTGTCTGTATGTTTGGCAGTCTTTTACAAAGACTTATTGTGTGCCAATTGTGAGCAAATCTGGAAGAAGAGAAGCAACATTCTTCTAAATAGGTGCATTGTTAGAACTCTCCAATTGCTACATGCATGTAGAGGCACACAAAAGCACACACATGTGTATGTATCATGCAAATAATGCATATCCAGGAACAAGAAAGGAAAATTTAGGAGGATTTTGTAGAAAAGGTAACATTTGAATTGAACCCTGATAAATGATTTCTCCATTACCAGGCAAGAGGTCTTCAGTACAGTGGTTCCGGAAACATTTGGTCTTGAATGAAAGGATCTTAAGGAAGAATGTTCAGAAACTGTGATGGAAATGAAACAAAGAGTAATATATAATGAAGGACCTTATATGCTGCCCAATTGGAGGCTCTTCCTGGTCCTTACAGCCATGTTAAATAGTTAAGGACATTGACAGGAGGGTTTTCTAAATAGTTTCTTCTCTCTCTCTCTCTCTCTCTCTCTCTCTCTCTCTCTCTCTCTCTCTCTCTCTCTCTCTCTCTATTTTCCAAGAACAGGTTTCTTTGCAAAACAGTCCTGGCTGTTCTAAAACTTGTTTTGTAGATCAGGCTAACCTCGAACTCACAGTGATTCACCTGCCTCAGCCTCCTGAGTGCTGGGATTAAAGGCATGTACCACCACCGCCTGATTATTTAGAAAATACATTATTTTCTATTTTTCTAAATAGACTATGGTTTTAAGAATTAGAAGAATAAATTGTTGAAACAAGATACAAAATAAGACACCTCAAATGGTGAATACTGAAATATCAAAGCAGAAAAGAGGTATTTAGGAGACATACTTAATGAGATGGCATGCAAACCTCTTCTAGATAATTCTGAACTTTCTAACTAGGGGTTAGCTAAATGGTAGAGAGAGGCAGAAACTACAAAGGGAAGAGTTGTTAGGGAAAGAAAAAGTTATTTCCCTCATTGTTTGAGGAAGCATATTGTGAAGGAGGCTTAACAGGCAGTCCACTTGAGGCATGGCCTATTTAAATTTTGGTAGACCAGGAGTCAGAGAGCTCAAATAAGAACCAGAAGTATATACCACCTTCCATCATCTACCCCATGATCCACTTCTGCTAGCTGGATCACGGTTGAGGAGCTTCCACACACAGACACATGGTCTCCCCCCAGACAGTGCTATCACCTTGAAAACATATGCAATCATAAAGCATGGGGACACCATATAGAATAGAATGGGCCTGGAATACATTTTTATGGAAGAAGCATAATGAGCCTTAGTGACCAGGAAGAATATGTTTCTAGAAATGGAACTTTTAAGATATGATATGAACAGACAGAAAGTTTAAGCAGTGGGTATAGAGAACAAGAAAATACACACCAGAAAGGAAAGGCAGCATTTGCCAAGTGTCTCTGGTGGAAACAACTTCAGTTATTTTGAAGAGCTAGGAAAACAAACAAAAATGTGAAGGCGATTCACTGTGAGTAATGGTGAGGGTAGAGAGGACACTGATGTCACAGGGCCTTGTAAGCTATTATCAGAAATTCATTTTTTATTCAAAAAGTAAGGCAAGACCATTGAAAAGTGGTACAATCAGAGCTCTGATTAACTGTTATTTTTGTTAACATCTAGTAGGAATCAGTACAAAGAGGAATACATAATAGAGGTTTATAGGGTATTCTGGATGAGAGAGGACATGTTTGTGTTTAAGCAGAAGTTAGTGTCAGTTTTAAAGACAGAAATGATGTCTTGGGCTTAGAAGCTGCAGGATATCCCTGACAACCTAGTGGGAAAACGATGGAGATAGAGGAACTGATGTTAACCCCTGGATTTGGGGAATTTATTAGGGTAAGGACCACTTAATGGGGCATGGGATACATTGGAGTAGAAATCAAAGTTAGGTTGGTTATGGCTAAATTCAAAGGAGAAGCTGGCTAACGAGATGGGTCTGTGCTTTCCCTGTGGGGCAGAAAGCAAAGCCCCCTTCCAATGATGTGAGAAGGGCAGGTTTCTACTGTAATTCACAAATAAACAGTAGAGAGAGAAGTAAGAAAGATAGTTGTGAATGCATAAAAATATGAGCAGGTCAGTATTAAATTTTACAGATGTATAGATGCTTTCCAGTATTGGTCCATTTGATTAAATCCCCCGAGCATACCTCAAGTGCAGTGAGGTCTTCAGGAGAAAAGGAAGAGAGATTGATTTTGGATAAGGAGGTAGGATGGCAATTAAAAAATGAGGGGAGGTGTCCTGAGCCAAGGATGAAAAAAAAATTGGGAAAAAGGAAAGACTGAGGAAAATGAGGGTGTTTTAGGGCAGTCAACCTAAAGAAATGTTTCTATCATTGTCACTATCTGCGTGTCCAAGGGACTGGGGACACTAAACTGTTGAGATGGAAAAGACAAAGCATATGCAGGGACTCAGATTCTCATTGTGGGTGATGGGAGTTGAGCTCTCTAAGACCTAGTCAATGGGGCATAAGACAACAGTTACTTTTCTCTCTGCCCAAGTCCTGCGTTTTATGCATGAACTTCAGCTACTTCTTAGACTCTGCATGGAGTTTCCCCAATACCTGAAAGAAGAGCTCTGGAATAAGGTCTAGACTGGAGTTTGAGGATTTTGACAATAAACTGAAGGAATAGGTAAATGTCTCACATATCCAAACACAAAGATGCATTGTCATTTCTGGGAGAATTTATTGGCTTGGATCTCACATTGATCTTTTTTCCATCCTCAGCTGAAAGCCTCTGCTATTGAAAAGCGACTGGCTATGCTGGTAGATTTTCCAGCTGAAACAGGTTTTGTTATTTGCCTAGAAAAAAAATTGCAATGGTGTGTACACAAACATAGAGACGTACCCTCTGTGTTTCTATGCCGGCAGAGTCTATGCCCTTTGAACCCTGAAGAGGTAACTTCTGTCAACTGAGCAGGATTCATTTTAACTACTGACCAATTTGATGAACTCCATGAATGCTAGGGCAAAACATTGGACCGGCAGACCATTCAGCTGACCATCAAACACTGTAATTAACAAGCCTTGCGTAAAGCGTCCATCAATATAAACAAAGCACAGTCAACACTGATGGTGCAGTTTATACATTTTATTTAGGAGATGGAACTCTGACATCCTGGATGTCTCCTACAAGCAAGTTGAAATGTCATGGCCCTACCATGGAGGGAATGTTGTGACTGGATCCTGGATAACAGACACCCGGATGGGGGAAGGCTGCATTTCTTAAGCCTCCTTTGCAGGAAGCTTGGTTTTCATGTTTAGGATATTACATAATCTTCATGTTTAGGGTATTATGTAAAAGTAACATTGTAGAGCGTCCCACATAGTGAATAATGCACAGTGGACACTTAGGAAATACCCTCTAACTTCCTCCTCTTTCCCCACTCTGTGTCATATATTCACACACACTGAAATTGCTAATGTCTCAGCCCATTTCTTCATATTAGCATGTTTCAGAAATGTGTTATGGTTGACATAGTATGTTGCTAACTAGTATCTGTATTATAGTGATGAATGGTGGCATACATATGTATGTACACATGCATAAGCACGCAAGTGGGGGCTAAGCAGAGCTCATATTTCTTCATTACGGTTCTGAGCTCTGAGATGGTGAAGTGCTGTGGAAATCTAAGGCAGTAATCTAAGAGAGATCCCTACTTGTCTTCTCATGGTTTTCTTGTTTGTTTGTATCATATGATTTAGATTTGTGGCTGTTTTCTGTCGTTACCTTTATGTGGCCTTTTATGAAAAGCTTCTGGCTAAAAGCTCTTTAACAAGACCATAATACAACTATTTATTTTAGGTGAGTCTGAGTTCAGAGCTTATCTGCAAGCAAACTCCTCTCTCTTATGCTGTGCTCTGTTTAAGAACATGCATGTCAATTTCTTTAATTTGAATTTTTATCCTAAATATGTGAAATTTGGTCCTCAAACACATCTTTCTAAATTTCTGGTTTGTAAAATTGATAATTTCTCAGGTATTTAAAAGTGGTGAAGGCTGTGGTGTTGTCAGAAGGATAGAAGTTAGTGTCACCTGGGAGATAGGTATCTGGATATGTCTGAGGGTATTATTATCGTATGTTAGTTGAGATGATCCAACCAACTGATCATGGATGGCACCGTTGCCTAGTCAGGGAATCCTGGATGTGTAAGAGGAGAAAGCTACATTGTGTTCTGCTTCTTGACTAAGGATTCAAGGTGACCAACTCTCTCAAACTCTTGCCACTGTGGTTTCTACACTAGAGTGAACTATAACATGAAATTGTGAGATAAACAAACCCATTCTTCCTGAAGTTGCTTTGTAAAGATATTTTATCAATGCAGGAAGAAGTGGAACTAAGAAAGTGATGGATAAAATAAGCATGGAGAATTTAGAAAGATATTTGAATACTGATTAAAAATATGGACCCAAACAGCTTGGCTAGATAAGAGCTACATAGTGAATAATGTTTTATTTTAATGATGTCTTCACTGATTAGCTCAAAAATTTTAAAATAGGTTAATGGTCAGTAATTATTGTAGTTGCATTTCATTTGAGTATATTCCAAGAGTTCAGTGGGTTCCAGGAATCGTGGATAATAATAAATTTTTATATGACATACAGAAAAATTTTCCAATGCATACAGGCATATGATAAAGGTTAATTCATAAACTTATTATGTTTAGATTTTCAGCATTGCTTAGTGAGTGAACTTCTCTTTACCTTTATTAGCCAGGAAAATCCTATAACTGTGTGTGTTTTGAGAACTACACATTGCCATCTGTTGCTATGTAACTAGACTTTTTGCCAAATGCATACATTAAAAATGACTTTAAGAATCTTACTCTAAAGTTACTCCATCTGCGGTTTTACTGTCTCCGTGTTAAGTCAACTGCAGCTAACCATGGTCTGAAATATGAATGGAAAAAAATCTCAGAATAGACAATTCTTAACTCTTTTGTGACATTTTGAATGGCAGGATGAACACGGGTGCATCCTGCTTCAGATGCAGACACAAATATTTGTCCAGGCATCCACCCTGCATATACCACCCACCCATCAGACTTTCCCCGTTATCATCGCATTGTCTTACTTTACTTACTAACAGTTCTGATACTCAAAGGGGAAGCAACAGACTGTTCTTTAACTGAAAAGGTGAAAACTCTTGACTCGATAAAGAACAAAAATTGTTGTGTGCTACGGCTGTGACTCATGGCAATAAGGAAACAAATCCCAAATATTTGAGAGAATTAATAATGCACTTTTATTAAAAAACTTAATTTTAACACAGTCTCAAAGAATCTGTATCTCCCAGGATGTAAATTGTTGACACTTGTACCTGTAGTTTCCTTTTTCCCTCCCTCCCTCCCTCCCTCCCTCCCTCCCTCCCTCCCTCCCTCCCTCCCTTCCTCCCTCTCTCCTTTCTCTTCCTTCCTTCCTTCCTTCTTTCCTTCCTTCCTCTCTATCTCTTCTTCCTGTTTTCCATTTTTGTCCCTCGTGTCCCTCCTTCATCCCTCTCTTCCCTCTACCCTTTCTTCCCTCCTTTTGTTTCATTCTTCTAAATATATCTATTGTATGTCTATTTTGTTCAGGTTCCTTAGTATACAGAAACTTCAGGATTTAATGTGGTAGAAAAAGAGTATATTCAGTCATTAATATTTCTATGGTATTTAGGAGCCTAGATAGTCTAAAATACGTGGAAATAAATGATGAATCCTTTCAAGTTATCTCTTTGAGAGCATTAGTATCTTCATCTACAGAGAGAATGGCAAAGACATGAAGGTGTTTTGTTAATTTTCATGGTTTGACATAAAGATAACCACTGTCAGATTAATGTTTTGTTCTGAAGTTATTTTGTTATTTATTATTTTTTTTAAAGTTAAAGCATACATGCATTATCATTCTATGGAAGAGGAGAGAGATTTCCTAACACTCTCAAGTAAATGTTTTAGTCGTGTAATATGCAAAAGCATGCACTCTAACATTATAATGCATAAAATTTTTCTGGAAACAAGAAAAACTTCAGAAATCCTATCTGTACAAAATCTCATCTCTTTGCAGTTGTCTGTCTTCTGAAAGATCAAGATACATGGAAACACTGAGTGCAATCTGGTCAAATTCAATGTATTTTTCAGAAAGACCCAGTATTGAGAAGATGCTAGTATTAATATAAATACCAGGAAAGGCATGTGACCATCCAAAATGTAATCTTCTGTTTGCAAAGTACCAGTAATCTCTTATAGTGAAACACATTTGCACACATGCATACATACATGCATACACACAAACATAAACATGTGCATATGCACACATGCACACTCACAAAGAGATAGTGAATAGTGGTTTGGAATTTACTCTTTTCAAGTGTATCTTTTAAATATAAGATGTAAACATTTAAGTGAATATGTTCATCTTCAGATCCCATTGATAAATGAGCTTATCAAAAATTATGAGTGCATGACGAGATGCTGGAACCCACAGTGGGAGAGCAGTAGGAACTCAGCCAAAGAAACATCCACATGCACACCATGGCCCATAAGCATTTGCTCTCTTATGTAGATATTGTTCACACACAATAATAAATTAAATAAAAATAAATTATGAATATCACATTTATTAAAACCACACATGGCTTAATTATGCCATCAAACTGGGCCTTATTCCAGGTTGAAGTCTGGTAGCTACAGAAAAGATAAAATTTCATCTTTGGGAAAAGCGAAAGAAAATGAAGCTTTGCGTGTACACATACAAACAACAGCCAAGACAAAATTTAGTTTAACTGGATTGCAAGCGGTTCTTTTTGCTTTACATATACAAGTAACTTGTCATGTTGCCGTTCGTATTATAAGACTTCTTTCACATTTGAAAAAAACAAACCCTCCCTGTGTGGGTCTTTTTCTCAGCTGCTAATGAGGAAAACATTTTTCCTTCTTTGATGTATTGGGAGGCACCACGTGTATTTAAAAAAAAAAAACCTATAATTCATGTGGTAGATCTGTAATGGGGTGTGCACAGGGCAAAAGAGAACTGATAAGAAATGATGGATTGGGTTTCCTGATGCTGGGGCTGAGAGTTGAGCAGGAATTGGCTGGGCAAATACAGTAGTATTTGTGTAGGCAGATGGGATCTTTCCAGGCAGGGAGATCATCAAGGGCAACCTTTACTTAGTGACTCACTTCTGACATCTCTGTAAGTCCCTAACTCAGTGAATAACTAGCCCTATCTTTATGTCTCATCCATATAGATTTGTTCTTTTTGAACACAGACTGCACATTTATATCCCCAGTGCCTTGTTCAGGGTTTTGCTTAAAATACGGATGAAAAGGTATTCTGATACAGTAGAAAGAATAGTGAGTTTAGGATAAAATCTGAGTTTGAATTCTACTCCTATCCCTGGCTGAGTTACAGGCTGAATTACACGAAATAGTTTCAAAACTCTCTTCTTTCATAGCAAGTGGGCTAGCTACTTTTCTCATTTCTGTAGTGAAACACCCAATGGAAACAACACAATGGAGGGCAGTTTGATTTTAGCTCATGATTTCCGATTTTTTTGTCCATCAGTGGGAAAAGCATATTGGAGTAAAGTGGTCCATTTGACGACATCCAGGAAGCAACTGGGCAGGATGGACCTGTTTTAAATCATAGAGTTTTCAGAAAAACTGTGTGTGGACCCTGCCCACTTTGGCTAGCCATGGGAACCCTGAAATATTTGCTTCTGAACTTTTTATGAAAAAATAAAGCTGTGTTGACTTGCTTTACTGATACTTTCAAAATAATAGTAGCAGTAGCAACTATAGTTGTAGACTGGAATTTCAGCTCAAATCCATAGTTTTCAGAGACTGTGGTGTATGTATGTAACTGCACATCAGTCTACCAACTGTTAGAGTGAGATGAGTTTGAGAAGAATGCAGATTAGGGGCACAGGGAAGGACTAATTCACTTGTACCAGAAGTGTAAAAAGATCAGATTCCGTTTCAGTTTTCTCATTCTGCCCGAGGATGAGAACAACGGTGATGTGTCCTACGTTGGCATTAAGAATCTGGAGACAGGTAGCCCAGCAAGAAGTTTCACACAGACATCCACAAGAGACCTGCTAATGGTCCACACAGAGACCATGGGGTGCAGACATAAGCGCTGGAAAGCTGATCTATGACGAGTGTAAGAAAGACAGCACACAGGCCTGGCTAGGTGGATCTCAGTGAGGATTTAAAGGGATGAGGGAAAAAATTGTCAGCATCTCAGTGTGAGATCCACAGACACAGTTTCTACTTGGGACCAAAGTTGATTTTCTCTTTGGAGACATCAAGAGTAGAGTCTAGGGAACTCATTTTAAGATTTCTAGTCTTCATATAAACAGGCATCACCAGTGTCTTCATTACCATCTCCATCATCAAGGCCAAATCAAATAAATCTGCAATATTTTTATTACAATAACTGTAAAAAAATAGAGCTGTTTTCTTGAGGAATGTGGTGCCAATGTTCCTTACAAAATGACTTTATTAGCTTGATTCATTTTGGAAGAATGGGATGCAATCATGACACTTTGTGTTCTGTAATCAACATGCCTTAATTAGCATGCCTATCTTTAATTAATTTATACAGTTTTAGTTGCTATAAAAGAGAGTTCCATGTTTTCATTTTATGTATTTGTGACTTAACCTTGGGAAAATACCATTTCTCCATGTGGGAGGGTATTTATGACTAGTTGGGTAAAAATCAGTAAAAATGGCTGAAATGTTTCAAAAAGTCTATATAACTCGAATACATTTATGACATAATCTTTGCTGTGTAATATAAAGTTTATTTATTATGTTTTAAAACTTTTGTTCTTTGTACTTTACTGTCTTAGTACCTGATGAAATCTATGACTCTATGACTTTCTAATTTAATATTGTTAACATGTTAACACTCATTCTGTGATGTAAGAAAGTGTTACTTTTGTGACTGATGTGATAAAATACTTGTCATAAACAGCTAAAGAAGGATTTATTTATTACTGTTTCACGGTATCAGAAGTATCCGTCTTCATGGTGTGTGGCACAGCAGATATATTCACATTATATTGAGCATATGGAGAAGCACAGTAAACTGCTAGGACAGTGACTTGCCTCAGCAGACTTACGTCCTCCATCAGATAGGAAGTTTCAACACCTCCAAAAAATTCTATTCAGATTTTGAACTCACAAATGAATGAACTCCTTAATCAAATCAGAGTCTTCCTAGTCTACATAATCCAGAAACACCCTCCAGACACACCCGGAGGAGTGCCTCATAAACCCACTCAAGTTGATGGTCAACATTAACCACCACAAAGTTACTGTATTTGCTGAAGTATTCTACATTGCAGGAAACAATAATTGGGTATTTAAAATAAATATAAATTTAATGAAATGACATCTGTGCTAGCTTCAGAAGACAGGGTCTATGTAGAAAAGAACGAGCGCTCTTTCCCACATCCCTCTACTTGTGAAAGCCATGTTCCATCTCTGTCTACTTGCCTCTGTACATCTTTCAGCTATTTCCACATTTGGGTTTAAAGTTTCTCTACTTATTCCTTGCTTCTATTTCCGCATAATTTAGATTTTCAAGTAGATTTTGACTTCCCATCACCTCACCTCAGCTGCTGGCTGTTATCATTGTCTTATATTGACCAAGCATCACACACAATGTGACACCTGTTTTCAGTAAAGCCGTGGAAGATGAGTATGTTGAAGACATGTCACGTGGATGTGAGAGGTAGAAATTGTTTACATGATTTTTGTCATCAAAATCATTTCAGAGTTAAAAAGAATGAGGAAGTTAAGGAGATGAATTTATCTAACCTACCTGTTTTGTACAATGAGTACAGACCCGAGCTTATTTTTAAAATCAAAGTCTCATATTACCTTAATCAGAGAGCAAAATGTAGACAAAATGTAGGAGGAAAATGGAAATACATAATAATAAGTGAATTAAACCTAGGCATAAGGAATATGGGTAAGCAAAATCAGTTCTAAGTAGAATATTATAAGATAATATTCATTTGAATAATAATTTTACAATTAATAAAATGGTAAAATATCCCACAAAATAGTAGTCTATAAAATATACTGAAGGGAATCTTAATTCCACCATCACTGGTACTAGAAGTCCAGACTCAGCTGTGTGAAGTTTGATTGTTTAGTCTGTGTGGTGTCCTCAGAACTAGCACTGCTTCTACGAGAACATATCAAAGACAACATAGTCGATTTATTGACACATAGAAATCATTTCATGTACAACTATATTTCATTTGATTTTCATTCCATCTTCCTTAAAATATTTTTAGTAAGTAACTAAGTGATAATTTATTTTAGTAACCCAGAAAGAATTTCAACAAAATTTATCTATTTCACTGACTCTTTGAGTTTTGGGGGATTGAAAATAGAAAGAAAATATATTTTTATGTATTTTACATCATTTATCTACAATATTACAAATAACCTACTAGACACTAACATCAGTTAAATTGATCTCATAGCAATATGATTTTTAGCCTTGAAATCATCCTTCGCTTAATACAGATTTCTTAAGATATAACGTCAAGTAAATATGAAAGATAAAAAAAAGTAGATTTAAGGAACCATCAGCAAACACAAGGTACAATCAGTTAAATTTCTGCCATGCTAATAAAGTGAAAGTATAAAAATAAGAAAGAATCTATAATTTCAATTTTATCTTGATGAAACTTAAGCTTCCAGAGGACAAGAATATTGTCTGATGTGTATAAAGCTTTGTCTACTGTTGTCACCTTGGTATTAAAATTCAATATTTACAAGTGAAACATATTTTATGGAGCTGTTCCAGTGCGCAGGCAAATGGAATGTATTGAGCACCTTGGGATTGCTGGAACACACTTTGATTTTATGCAACATCTTGTTAACTTTATGTGCTTTCCATAACTCTTTTCCACTAGAGGGAGGAAAGAGAAAATTGGATCAAGGTCTTGTTTTTTTTTTTTTTAAATTCTAGGCATCAACACTATGAAAGAAATCAAAGAGACATTAACAAACAAAATATTACCTCATACTATCCACGCTGTCTACCAGACACACAGGGTTCTTTTTACTGAGACCCAAGAAGGCCTTTCAGTGACATAAACCAAGTCTGCCTTTGTTCTTGCTGCCAGGAAGTCATAAACTAAGTACCAATTGCTGTTTGTTTTAATCCACTGGAGATATCAGAGTAACATTGTTTATTTACAATATTTTGAAAAATCATTAAATTGGTGTGTGTATGCATGCGTGTGGATGCATGCACATCTTGGTTTTTCTATTTTTTTTCCTTTGATAACATACCCCCCAAAAAATAAATTAAGAGATAATGCTTATTTTGCTTGTGGGTCCATTATAGATATAATACATTATGGTGAAAATGAAAAGATAGAATGACAGCTTATGGCATGAGGCTGTCCCATCACATTCCTGCTTTGGACAAGAAAGAAGAGAAGAGGTGAGCCCAGATTGTACAAATTCTAAGCCAACTCCTACTGAGGTATTTCTTTCAGTAATGGTCTACCTCCTAAATGTTTCAAAATCTTTCCTGATAGTGCCACCATCTGGAAAGCAAAATTTCCACCATGTGAATCTATGGAGAACATTTCATATCACAATTAGTAACATGATATTTAAAAGGTTGAGTCTTCATGTCTAATATACATTTAAGACAAGGCTAGTGATTAGTATTAGTACAAACAAAATACCAAAGTAAGCTTTCTGTAACTAACAGGAACAAAGTGTTCATTAAAATTTTGTCAGCACCTTGTTAGTATTTTAAAATCTTGACTGCTTTCAAAATCAACACACTTGTTTTCCTAAAAGCATAAAAGGGGAAAAACATCAAGCTTTTGTTTTACCACTGGGAATATGCTTTTTTTAACCTTGTAGGGAGAGACTGCTCTTTTGTTCCCAGCTGCCCAGACCTGAATAATCACACAGAAACTATATTAATTACAACACTGTTAGGCCTATTACCTTGGGCTTCTTTTTAACTAACTCTTACATCTTAAATTAACCTATTTTTATTAATCTGTGTATCACCACGAGGTTGTGGCCTACTGGTAAGGTTCCATTGTGTCCTTCTCCTTCTGTGGCTACATAGACTCTGCCTCCTTCGGCAGCTACATGGCATCTTCTTGACTCTACTTACTCTCTCTATATGTTTCTTCTGTCCTGCCAAGGGAAAAGCAGCTTTATTCATTAACCAATATGAGTAACATATATACATAAGGACATCCCACATTAAAACCTTACTAGAATCCCTGGACTTTTTGGAGAATTTTGTTCATATTTTAACCAGACAAAATAAAACCAATATACAGATGAAAATGAAAAAAAATGATGATGATTTGTGTTTGTAATCCAGCAATGGGGAAGCAGAGACAGTTTTTAAAAACTGTTTTGGCTCACTAGCCAGACAATACAGCCGATTTGTGAGTTCTGGCCTCTACACACACACACATATGCGCATGTGCACACACACACACACACACACTCACACACAAACACATTTGTTTTTGATTACTATGGTAATGGAGAAACTAGCATTGCACAAATCTTTGTTCATATATTTTATCTTTCAAACCCAGTTATGTGTTTTGAATACTGACTCTGAAGTTGTTGATTCTTGTCAAACCTCCATCACACACACACACACACACACACACACACACACACACACACACCATAATACTCATGAACACACATACATTCACACACAGAAATAGAGTTGTTCAGTGAACTTAGTTGGGTAGCTAAACTACAACACCTCTGCTACCCCAACCTAGGGCTAATTTCTAAAGCTCAAGGCAATTATCTTCTTCGACTTTTATTTCTGTGTTTTGAAGTTTATGAAAATTTCCTTTGAGCCCACTGTTTTTTATTATATATATTGTTCCATTTTTGCCTTTAACTCAGGGAACTCTGGCATAGAAGAGTCTGTGCTGTGATAGGACAGAGGCGTCCTGGAGTCTGGAAAAGACACATCTTAACTTTCTGGAAGTGAACAGAGAAGTACATGAGGTCTTGTCCGACAGAACTCAGCTTTTCCAGGAGTACACCTTCCATGTGACTGTGAGAGGAGAAGCAAAAGGCCCCTTTCACTGCTTATTAGATGAAAATAGAGCTGCTGGGTCAAAGTTTTAAAATATCTAGATGGACCCTGGTTAAGCTCTTTTTCAAAGAGCACCAAAGTGTAAACTTTGTTTATGTCATTGGACACATAGAACTGCTATCTTATTCTTAACCGAAGATTGCCAGAGATGTGCCCCAACCTCCTTCTTGCCATGGTCTTTCCTTCTAAATATCTCTACTTCCTTTTCTAGTGGTGAGCAGGCTCTGCCTAGAAAACAGGCTCCACCCTTCCACCATTGGGGCATGTGCAGAATTCAGATTATTGCTCTAGTCCTCCATTACTCCTTCAGTCTTCCCATGACATATTATTTCCCTCCTTACTAATTTTATTTGATTGTATTTTGATGGATACTCTAATTTTTTCCCAATGGTGTAATACAAGTTCAGATCTTTAAAATTTCTAGGCATGGCCAGCAGAGCAGTCTTTATTTGCTTATTTTTAGTCCTTTTATAATACGAATTTCCATATTCCAAAGATGACTGTTTAAAAGCTTTGAAAAGTGGCTGTCCTCTTTAGAAACATAGCCTTATCTATAGAGTTTACCATTTTTATAGCCTATCAAATTTAACTTGAACTAAAAGTTTATTTCATATTTTAATGTAAAAAAGTGGGAAAATGAAAACTTAAGTGGAATTTCTTTACAAAGGGATATTCCTATAAGTTCAGGGGAATTGTGGTGCAAATAATGCCCATAGAAGAGACCCAGATCACAGTGCTCATCAGGATTTACAAATAAAAGCTTTCAAAGTAGGATAATATTTAGCCATAGAAGGCAACTAGTTTATTTTAAATTCATAAAAATTAGCCACGTGCGTGTGTAAAACTTATCAGTAGATTTTTTTATAGGTCACCAAAAATAGTTTAAAAGATCATTTTGGAGAAAGAGCTTTTTAAAAGACAGACTCTTTCATTCTGTGGAGACCTGGTCTCATGTGGCTGCAGAATTCACCGTTCTTATGTCTTCGGCTATATCCATCGGATAAAAGGATGTCTTCTACATCTTATGAGATAGGCTCCATTAAATGCTTACTGCCTCACACAGGGACCAATTGTACGAGGCAGGGTGGTAACATAATCTTTGGAAGATTGGGCCTTGTTATCTATTTTACAAAGGCCTTTTTGAAAATTATTTTGGTCAATTCTTTGTCCTTATTAAATCTCTGAGTGAAAGGATAAATTCACCCTGCTTTGAAAGCTTTTCTTTATAAATGAAAGATTTATATAGATAATTATTTTGTTGCTAGAATATGTTACAACATGTTCCTAAACTGATTGATGAATTATTTTTAAACCGGTAAAAAAAAAATTAACAGTCTTAATTCTTTTTTTTCTTTTTCCCAGTATATCTTCCTGAGAAAGACAATGATAAGCAAAATAAAAAATTGAGATAGCCATATCATGTCAGATAAACTTCTTCTGCTAGACGCCTAGCAACAACATACCCTGCTAACATGTACAAGGTAAAAAGAATCAACTGAAAAGAGAAAAAGAGTCAATTGGAGAGTTGCTTTTGAATCTTTGAAAATATGAATTATGGAATATTATCAAAGATCAGCAAAGCATTGAAATCGTGGTGGGTTCATGAGAGGAAAATAGATATTTGCATATGATTTTATCAGGGATACTAGGCACATCATAACTGGCAATAAATATTGCATCTATGTAGATTTCTGCACTGAAAAGCTAGCATAGGCTTTATATAAAAGTTCAGGTTCCTCATTTTTTCTATTTCTGTTACTTTTCTAGCTGTTTCTATATTATATTATGTGCTACTGGCAAATACTATCAAAATTAAATTTGTATATGGAAATCATTTAAAAAGTACTAAAAGTTCTTTTCTGATTGTTCGAAAACTGACGCTGGGAACTTTACTTGGTAAGCCACAGCCACATGGCAATATACAAATTAATAGAAAAGGGTTAAATTAATATAAGAGTTAGCCAATGGTAAGCTGGAACTAATGGACTAAGCACTTTGATTTAAATAATACAGTTTCTGTGTGATTATTTTGGGTCTAAGCTAGCTGGGCAGTTGGGAACCAACAAGCAGTCCTCCTCCAACAGAGAAGCAATTTTTTAACTTTGTCTTTCATGTATTAACTTTAATTTAGTTCTTAGGAAATTAGTATCTCATGCCAGACTTAAAGCAATTAGGACAATAACTAGTCACAAATATATTATGATAAAAACTCCTTTAGTGATATAAAATTTAAAAGGTGTAGATGAAGAAGTAGGGACTGCGCTAAGAACCAGTGGTACTTTTTCCCGAATGGCAATGCTTTCCCCCTTGTAATAGCTTAATCAGATTTCATTTTTTTCTGGCAACATGGACATTTGTATTATTATTTTTTCAATTAGGTAAACTGAGTTAAATATGTAAACTGAGTCCACATACCAAGAGAATGAAAGCAATTTGGAGAGATTTTCAAGCTTAATGAATGTGAAAGGCTGTATATTTGATGGGATAAGATCAATTCACAGAGCTTCCACCGGTAGAATTGAATCTTAAATCGTTATCTACACACAATAAAAGTGAGAATCCCTAGGAATTCCAAAATGCCTGTATAAAAATTTTTAAAGAAGATTTTCCCAACTGTAATCTACCCAAAAAATCCCGGAGAGCTGATGGCATCATTAAAGAAAAGTCAGCTTCCGGGTCTGAAATTCTTGTAAGCTACTTTGTGTTTGAGTTGCAAGTGAACATTTCACCATAAAGTCCTAGATTAGAATCTGACATTGTTGCTATCTTCTTAACTTGGAATCATGGAAATGGAAATTTTGTAGATTTTCCCTGCACTTTGCTTTAGATATTTCCTGTACAAATGATGCTTTATAAGGCAGGCAGACAGTGAAACATGAAATATTGGATACACTCCTATTAGTCTTGTAATTCAATTGCATGGAAGGAGGTAAAAGCTTCCTTGATGGCTGAACACATGGCTCAATTAAGCTTCTGTCTTGCAGTCAGTAAGAGCACCTGAGTTTGGATACCTAGAATCCGCATTTGGGCTTAGTCACAAATGTCTGTAACCCCAATGTAGCAAGGGCAAAAACAAATTTCCCCCTGGGGCATATTGCCTAGGAAGTCTATCCAACTGGTAAACACTGGAGTTCAGTGACAGATCTTATCTCAAAAGAGAAAATGAATATCTGTTAATGAAGATACTGAATATGAACTTCTAGTACTCACACAAATGCACTGACAAATTGACAAACACACACATTTATGTGCTATACTCATGTACACCCCCATACAACCTTTCTTAACATTATTCTTTAGCCCATGTGCTCATTGAAAAACAAATCACTTGCACCCATTTACTTATCTCCTCTTTGACAACTGATTTCTAATGGTTTCTCTCCAGGAAACAGTATTTGTGGACCACTGACTCTCATGTTAAACACAAGACATAAAGATTAGAACAGTGAGAGACTTCGTTCAGTGAAAGAGAGGAGGCAACGATCTGCAGGATGGAGCTAATTTTGAGGTACCTCTTAAAGACAGAGAGATTGGGATGCATTTGAGTAAGAAGACAGGTGAAATTCTATTCGGAGGAGGTCAGAAAGTTGAAAACAGAGATATAGGGAGAACACAAGCAATTTACTTGCAGCTTGAATGATGTGTGGAGAATAATAAGGGGAAAGAGGCCATAAAGTAATTTTGTGTTAAAAAAAAACAGCTGGAAATAAAAGACGCTGTGCTAAAATGTTTGAATCTTATTTAGGAGGTGAGCAAACAATACATGCTTATTATACTGTTCTACTTACAACATAATCTCTCGTCATAAATATTTTTATGTGATCAGATGACAGAGAGCAGCATGGTGCCAGCAACACACTGACAACAGCGATGCAGAACCTGGGAGTATTCAACCAAATGGCTTGAAAGACTATAACTTCAAGGAGGAATTAACCAATTACACACTGCTAATTTTCTTAAGTTCCTATTTATACCATTTCATACTTTGAGAATAAGATAATGAGAACATAGCCTACTCCCTTCCCCGACTTTATTTTTAGAAAGGATCTTTTGTAGCCCAGGTTGTTGATGAACTCAATATAACTGGGGCTGACATTGAATGAATTCTTCTACTTCTGTCTATTGCTTTCTTATTAGTGGTGTACTCCAATGTGACTGACTAGGAACGATACTTTATAGAGGAAGGGTAAGTTTCATAACAATGAACCAAGTTTTTAATGGATAAATAAGTACAACTGGGTGGTGTTCGAATCAGTAAGGGTTTCTGTTTCTGCACTTAAACATCATGACCAAAAGCAACAGGGGAAGAAATAATTTATTTCTTCTTAAATTTGCAATCCTAGTCCATTATAAAAGGAACTCTGGTCAAAAAATGAAGGCAGGAATCCAGAGGAAAGAACAGGCCCTCTCACCTCAACCATCAATCAAAAAACTTGCTTGGCCATAGTCTAATTAGATGGGTCATTGTCTCAGTTGAGGTTTGATGTGGGATTCCCATCTGTATTAATAAAGAAACAGTCTTGAGCCCGTGGTATGGTAGAATAGAGTTAGACGGGGGGGGGGGGGGGTTACTAAACTGAACGCTGGGAGAAAGGAGGTAGAGTAAAAGAGAAGCCACGTAGCTGCTGCCGGAGACAGAGACAATGGAATCTTGCTCGTAGGCCACAAGCCTTGTGGTAAAATATAAAATAATGAAAATGAGTTAAATTAAGATATAAAAGCTAGCCAATAGGAAGTTAGAGCTAATAGGGCAAGCAGCAATTTAATTAATACAGTTTTTGTGTGGTTATTTCGGGAGTCTTGGTAGCTGGGAAATGAACAAGTGGAATCATACTATAGAGGTACCTTCTTGTTCTTCTTCTTCTTGTTCTTCTTCTTCTTGTTCTTCTTCTTCTTGTTTTTGTTCTTGTTTTTGTTCTTGTTCTTCTTCTTGTTCTTCTTGTTCTTGTTCTTCTTCTTCTTCTTCTTCTTCTTCTTCTTCTTCTTCTTCTTCTTCTTCTTCTTCTTCTTCTTCTTCTTCTTCTTCTTCTTCTTCTTCTTTCAGTTTTTTGAGACATGGTTTCTCTTTAGCTTTGCAGCCTGTCCTAGAACTAGCTCTTATAGACCAGGTTGACCTCGAACTCACATAGATCTGCCTGCCTCTGCCATCCAAATGCTGGGATTAAAGGCATGCACCTCCACTCAGCAGCTGATGTTCCCTCTTCTAAAATGACAATAACTTGTATCAAGCTGACATAAAACTAGCTAGCACAATGTTAAAACCTAAATCTATAACCACTCACCAGGACAATTCAGGGCATCTAGAAAGTGACAGAATATGTAATGTCTGAGTTTCAATACAGAAATACTGAAACTTTGGGAAAACAGGAAACCTTTGTCTTTATTCCTTTGTATGAAAATATATACATATATGATCTTTAGATAGGTTTCAATTCAGTATAAATTTAGAATCTTTCTCTCTCACTCTCTTTCTCCCTCACTGTGTGCACATGTCTACATATGTGTGTGAACATGTGTGTTGTGTGAATACCCCCCCACACACTGTTTCTCACCCACTTTCTCTGTGCACTTGTCTACAAGTGTGTGTGTGTGAGAGAGTGTCAGAGAGAGAAAGAGAGAGAGAGAGAGAGAGAGAGAGAGAGAGAGAGAGAGAGAGAGAAAGAGAGAGAGAGAGAGAGAGAGTGTATGTGTACCTTCCCATCTCATATACTGTTTCTCTGCGACTCTTTCTGTGTTCATCTCTATGCCTGTGTATACTTCCCTCAACCCTGTCATTTACTCTGCTGCTATGTAGCTGAGTCTGGCCTGGAGCTCACTATATAGACCAAGCTATTGATCCTTCTGTCTGCATCTCCTGAGAGACAAGGACCGAATAATAGCTATTAACTGACATAAAAGTATGCAAAGCACTAAGAATAATGTGAAAGAAAATCCTAATACATGATTTCCATATGGTCTTGTGTCACCCTTTAAAAAAACAGTTACAGATAACTAAAATACAATATCAAAACCTGAGCTATGTGGGGCATTTACAAGGTGTAAAGCAGTTACTGAAATACAGATCCACCAATCCTGCAATGCTGAGAATCATTCTATTGCAACAACAGCTCAGAAAAAGGCATCATCCTCCAGATCAACAAATGCAGAGTCAGATTTAAAGATGATCAGCTCAATCTTGAAGTCTTCATTTTGTTATTAAATGTTACTCACAACTGAAACAGTCTCACTTAGTTTATCTTACTCCAGCTTCATCTTTCATTGACCTCAATGAAATAATTATTGACTATACCTCATATCTTGATTCGTAATAATATCTAATGTTAGACTGCTAATTATTTATTTGATATTATTTTTTTTAGTTTTTCTTTCTAATAAAGATGAGTGATCTATGAAGATAAACAATACATTGAAAAATATTTTTCTTTCTCTATACTGTGCGAATTGGAATCAGGAGTTAAGTAAAAGTCTCATGACAACACAAGATTGGCTCAAGTGCAATTCAGCAAGGTCATATTGTCTTTGGCATAGAAAGCAAAATTTAACATAAAAACATAAAATTTCAAGATCACTCAGCACTAGAAAAATTATATTTGGTGTACACACATATATCAAATTAATATACATATATGTATACTAACCCAAGCTATGCATTTTTAAAATTTATTTTTTATTATATGTAACAGTGCTTTGTCTACATGCATGCTTGAGTGCATAGAGCCTGATAAGGTCAGAAGAGGGAGCTGGTTCCTGTAGTACTGGAATTATAGGTAGTTGTAAGCTGCCATGTAGGTGCTTGGAACTGAACCCAGGTCTCTTCTTCCAGAGAAGCAAATGTTTTCACTTTTGAGACACCTCTCTGATTCTTTTTTTTTTATTTTTAAGGTGAACATCCTTGTAGGAGACTAAGGGCACTGTCAGGAGGAAAATAAGATGTAATTCTATCTCAAAAAAAATATGATATACAATAAGAACAATTAGTGATCAATTTAAAGCTTCTGTATTTTATATACAATTATAAAAAATAATTGAAGAACTTTTGTGGGTCCAAAGCAGAGCATATAACTTTTGGTCAACTATGTTAGAGAAAAAAATTAAGTCAGATGACACAAACCAATAATTTTATTAAAAATTGTAAAGGTCAGCTTATATGACCTTAAACTTGCTGATTGTTCATAATTCAGTTTCAAACCTGATGGCAACCATGGGCTGTGAGAAAATCAACAATTGTTTGAATAAAAGGGGATTATACTAAATGGATTAGAGGATTCTGAGTAGGTATACTTGCTAAGAGAGTACAGGCTGATATTGCCACCACTGTCCCATTTACTAATTTGTTAGATTACATTCTCTCCTCTTCTATTAGTTATTTGACTCTTTTACTAATTTTTTTTCTGATTTCTTTATTGATGTATTTTTTTCAGCAAGACTCCATATGCTAAATATTTCATAGTGACCTAAAAGAGCACCACCAACTGGAAACCAAGTGTTCAAATACATGAGCTTACGGGGGAATTTCCTATTCATATCATAACACAGAGTGAGTTTAAGGCCAGCGTCATGGTAAAATATAGAAATACCCCAGTCAGGACTTGACCATAATTCTGAATTTTCTCAGAATCCCCATAAGATAACCAGCACCCTCAATCAGCAGGAAATAGTGTAGAAAATTACACTTAAATTTCCAAAATACTGTTTATAAATATTTGTTTGCACTTAAAGGGAATTGGTTAAAAATGGTTAATGGTCATAGTCAAGCTCTTTTAAAATAAAAAGGGGGATATAATATGGAAATGATTAAAAAACAGATTATTTAATCTACATTAATCCAAAAAGCAACTGTTAATCTCAAAATACTTCACATTGGTATGGATTTTGATTTATTGCTACAAATAAAAGGTCAATTTTGTTATACTATATGTATATCTCTACTCTTATTTAAGGAATTATATCTATTCAGCTCATTTAAAATGTGATGTATAGTTAAGAAATGCAAATTAATAGTCACCTTATAGTCAAACTTGTAGTCATGTAAGTTAGATTTTTTTAGATATTCAGATATATATTTCAAATGGATTGGTAGATCTTCAAATACTTTGAAGACGTACAGAATATGACATTTAAAATGTTTTAAAAGCTTAGACTTCTCTCAACAGTGGGACACGTCTACTTCTAGCAGCACCAATTACTTCAAAAGGATGATGGGCATCAAGAAAGCTCCTTATGGATTTTGATTTCAGTGTAGCAAGGAAAGCCATTTGGGCAAGAAATTCTTGCCTTGACTAATGACAATATGCTCTATAAACTATATATACAAGACCCACAGAAATATGACTGCTGAACTTGTCAAAACAAGATCAAAAAGTCCCTCAGGATTTCTGTTTTAAGAAAGGTCAGCTAGAAATTCTGTAGGCTAGACACACACACAAATGACTGACAAACTGCCAGTATAGGAAAGGCAGTTTCAATTTCCTGTGCCAGATACTCTAGGCCTATAGGCTAAAGATAGATTCCCCTAAATTACAGAGAAACATTGGGTGACTATCCAGGCAGCGAGATATCTTTGTCAATTCTAGAGTTTTGGAAGTTGCTTACAAAGTACTTCCTGTTTACTTCAGTAATATTATATCCTTCTTGGCTCTCTGATAAAGTTGAAGACTAGAATGCTATAATTATAGTTTTCCTTAGTTATGATAAAAGATAAATTAGGTATAAAACTTTAAACTCACAAAGATAAAATAGATGATAAAATACTTTCTTTAATTTTGTCAAATACAAATAGACTAAATAGTATAATTATAATTCTTGCTTCATACCTATTTTGTTATATGTAATATTACAATGTTAAAGATGAAACTTTCCTTTTTAATTATACAGAAAAATGAAGATGATGTGGCATGCCCGTTTGTATGCTGTGAATATATTTTATTATCATTGGTTAATAAAAAACTTATTTGGCCAATAGATTAGCAGAATAGAGCCAGGTGGGAAATTCAAGTAAAGATAAAGAAAAAAGAAGGTGAAGGCTGGGAGATGCCAGCAGCTGCTGGAGAAGCAAGATGTGAGGTAACAAGCTTCAAGCATAGTGATAAAATATAGAATAATAGAAATGGTTTAAGTCGTAAGAACCAGTTAATAATAAGCCTGAGCCATCTTATATACAGTTTATAATTAATATTAAGCCTCAGAGTAGTTCTTTGGGAACTGGTGGGTGGGTGATAAGCCTCCAGTTACTGTAATGCCACTTCATTTTTATTTTAATAAATAAAGCTTGCCTGAATTTCAGAGAGTATAACAGTCCTACTGGTCAGCCTTACAGACAAGACCACAATAACATACCCCTTTAATCCCAGTAGCCTCACTAGTTTGCCATAGAAACTGGGCAGTGCATATCTTTAATCCCACTGGTGCATGCCTTTAATTCCAGAACTAGGGAGGGTTATAAAACAGGAGTAGACAGCTCTCAGACTCAGTCTCCTTCTGATATTCCTGGAGGCTGGATCACCAGTTCAGACTGAGGTCAAGGAAAGAGCCAGTGGCTGGCTGCTTTGCTTTTTAGATCTTCAGGTTGAACCCCCATATCAGTCTCTGAGCTTTTATTAATTGTGCTTCAAGTCACAGGTTCCATTTCATGTATATTCCTATAGTTATTTAAGTATGTGTGTGTGCAACTGTGGTGCATGTACATGTGTGTAGCTGAGGTTTGGATATAATTTTATTGAACAAAAATCACACACAATTCTAAATGTAGTGTTGAAGGGAGCTGCAGCATACATTGTTAACTCCATCATTAGGATTAGATAATCATAATCTAATTTAGGATTAGAGCTGAATACTTCCTTGTAATGTTACATTTCTCTTCTAAAACTTCAATGTTCTATGAAATGACAAAACATCCTCATATTTGCATTTGTGAGTGGAGGAAACTTTCTGTATAGGAGATTGCAAAACATTGCAGTCATATAGCAAACAATAAATGTGCAATGAATAAATAAGTTGTTCGACTTGGATAATTTATAGTCTATCAAATGTTGAAAGATTGGAAATGGGCTAAAATATGCTCAAAAGCATATGTTTCTGGTCTTGGACACAAATAAAATCTATAGTTTGCCTTTGTGTGGGTTGAGGCGGGATTTCTCTATGTATCCCAGGCTGGTTTGAGACTCGATAGCTTCCTGCCTCAATGTCCACTGTGCTGGGGTATCAGGAATGAATGACTGCACCTCTGTGTTCTTCAATTTCTTTGTTTTGATGGGCCTTAAAAATACATTGAAAGGAAAAAACGGAATCTTCTTTTCCCAAACAGGTGTCTCAAAATTCTACAAGACCTTTTTATTACTTAAACTAAATATGTAGGACATGTACTCTAAAAGTGTTACCATTTCATTTTCAAGACTTCAAAAATTATAATGTTTGAATAACTAAGAAGTAATTTCAAGTAAGCTGTTCCAGTTATGGCCTGATAGTTTAAATAAATACATAAATGTTCCTATTTTCTATGTCCTTTGTCCTTGCCTAATTCTGGTTTAGATACAGGACAAGTTAATGAAAACAAATGAGCATTGCCCATTTTAGTTAAATTCATTGATTAATCTAGTAACATGCACTGAGCTGTTTTGTGTAGCAGCTGTTTTAGTGTATTTTACTGAAAGAGAAGCTTCAAATGTCACAGCAACTTTATGGTTGTTCAGTCCATTTCTCTGTCAAAGAGGCCGGGTGTGGAGAACTTCCTTCACTAAGTTACTTCACTTTAATCCAGTCTTGATATTCTCACCGTCGGCACAGGGCTCCAGATTATCACTGAGACCTGAATGCTTCAAATTATTCCCCATGCCTTACATAAAATTTCAGTGTTTCTTCTGATTTTGCACAATTTGTGCTCGATTTTGAGGCTAAAATTCCAATTTTGAAATAGCAACCCTTGGACAGAAAACCCAAGGTCCTCTTTGTGTGCCAGGCTCTATGTGCCCTGCTAGCAGTCAGAAGCAGCATGCAGGTTGAAAGGGAATATCCTGAGTGTCTCTCTTCCATCCCTGGCTTGCTTGGGAGAACAAAACCAGCAGGTAATGTGAGTCAGGTATCTTACTGTGCACATCCAAGCTTCCAGACAAAGCCTTAGGTCTGATTTCAGCTTTTCTAGCCTTGGTCCTGTCTCTTTAAGTTTACTAAGTCAGATATCCCTGTAAGCAAGCAGTCTAACATCTCTGCAATTGTGCTGCTGTGAAAGTATTTAATAATAAGCCTCAGAAGTTGGGAGGTTAGATGGAAATCCACGGTATCTAATGCCAAGGTGGTGTTCACTGTTCACTGTGTTGAACGTTGATTAAATTTCCTTTTAACATCTCTTGAAACTGACATTTTGCTACCGTTTAGACTTTTTCCTCCTCCAAACTATATTTTATACCCATGATTTAGAGTGATATACACTGAGGCAGCGGCTCTGAATTGGCTCAAAAACGATTTGGGGTGTAATGAGCAGGGATTGAAAACCTCTGCTTCTGTTGCATTTAAGAGAAGTAAAGCTAACTTTATCCTGGAGCTCCATGCCGAGCTAGGTCAAAGATTTGAGACTGCTCAAATAGCACCATCCAAATTTTATCAGGTGGAAATGACAGCTATGTTCCAGAATCCCACAGGTTGATAAAAGAAAAGCATATTTGAGTGCAGCGCAAGTGATCAGACACAGGATTGCTAGAGGCAGTTGTCACACACGTGTTGAAAATTAAGAAACTGGGTTTTGAAAGATGATTGCTGTTTCCACATGGAGACTGATGAGAAAAATGGGAACTCTGAACCTGAATCTTAGGAAATGCAACCGATGGTGTTCTGCTATCAGTATAAAACTGCCCCCACCACAGAGCTCCATGGCCTGAAAACTCGTCCCCAGCATGATTTTCAAAGGTGAGATTTTGATTGTAAGGACAAGGTAATCAAAATATCTTTTATGAGATTGTGTCTTCTATATATGAAACAGAATCTGCACTGATAGAATCTCAACATGGTTGCCTAAAAGAGACCGGAAGAGTGGCATTTCCAGTTGACATGCCAATGTGGACTAAAAAAACCTCATGAGGTCTCAGTCTTGGATGAAGAGCTATAGGTAATTGGTGACTGCTGAGGGAGGGAGAAAAAGTCTTCCCTATGGATGAACCCCTACTTGGTTGTCTAATAGCAAGTGCTCAGCCCTAAAAATATATATGTGTATATGTATATATATATGTACATATATAAAATATATGATACCAAGTAGACTCAGTAGGTTTTTAATATATTTATTCAATAAGTATACATGCAAAAATTTTATATACATATATATTTGTGTTTATATCCCCTTTCTTCTCAAATCATGGACTCTTTTTCTTTAAATAAATATTTATATTTATTTACTATATGTTATTAACTAAGTATAACATGTTTTTTAAAAAATAGAAACAGTTCATTATTAGAGAAAGAAGTGAGAGTTTACACAGGAGAGAGTGGGGAAAGGAGAGGAATGGTAGATGATGTAAATGAGAACATACATATGAAATTTAAAACATAAAGGTAGGATTTTTGTGAAGTAATAGATCATGAGTTTTCTGGCCTAAAAAAATGATGTATTTATTGGTGAACTCACAGCTGAATTGAAAAGTGGTGGAATACAAGAGGTATCGTGTGTCATGGGTTTGGACGTTAGAAAGTGTCTCTTTTCCCTGACCATTCTCTCCCCATTCCCTGTGGTTTTCCATGAGCTAGCTGATGAAACTGACTCTGCTCTGACCTTCTATGATGATGTTCTGCTTGCCCATCAACAGCAGAATGAAGCGAACACAGATTGAATTTGTCTTGTAGTGAAACAAATTGCAACCTGTGGTTCCTTGAGCTGCTTTCTCAGGTGTTTTGTCACAGCAATGAAAAAGGGTCAGATCCAAAAGAAAGATTTTGGGCATGTATTGTCATAACTTGCAATTATTATCTGAGTACTCAATTGTAGAAAGCAGAATGCTTTCCAAATGCAGTGCTGTGGGACAATGGTCTGTATCCTGTCAATTGTATTTTAATAAAATACTGATTGGTCATAAGCCAGGCAAGAAGTATAGGTGGATTGACCAGGCAGGAAGTAGAGGTGGGGCAATAAGAACAGAAGAATTCTGGGAAGAGGAAAGGCTCAGTCTGCAGTTGTCACCCAGACACAGAGGACGTAAGATGTGATTGCCTTGCCAAAAAAAAAAAAAAAGTACCAAGCCATGTGGCTAACACAGTTAAGAATAATGGGTTAATGTAAGAAGTAAGAATTAATTAATAAGAAGCCCGAGTTACTAGGCCAACCAATTTATGATTAATGTAGACCTCTGTGTGTTTATTTGGGACTAAATGGCTGTGGGACCTGGTGGGACAGAAACATCAGTCAACAGCCTCCCAAATGGAGTGATGCTGTGCCCCTCATGTAACTCGCCCTCAACGCTGGTGTTTCTTTAGTACCAAATGTATAATTTATTTCTTTACATCATTCCTATTTTCTCCACAACAGAAGTTAAAACAAAGAAATCTGGGAAGTCAATCTTATAACATAAATCTAAAATTTAATTATTTGCTTTTTCTCCAAAAGTTTAACTCCTTTGTCCTGACACATTCATCCCAAAATTTTTTCTAATTGAAAAATAATTTCAGGTGCCATTCAGGACAAAAGACATATCAAAATGAAAGAGCCAAAAATTATGATTACCATAAACTCAAATGAATTATAGTGAGTGCTAATAAGCAAGATTTATTAATACAAGAGAAAATAAGAAACTTTCCAGAATTTATGAAAGTATTCCCTTTATCCCAAAACAGAGAAGCACAATTCTCCTGTGAACCAAGGCCTCAAATTAAGTTATTTGATGGAATAATGTCACAGAATCATGTAAAACAGTTAACATGCTTTTACTCTGCACCATGTATCAAAGTACATAGTGAGACACAGTTCTGACTTAAGAGCTGAGCTCTTAACTGTGGTGGGGATACAGGAACTGTAAAACATAGAGCTGAGTATTATACCTCTAAGGAGAGTATCAGAATAAGAGTATGGCCCTCTGCAAACAATAAGTTAGTACATCTGATACATAATCATCATAATACATAACTGTCACTACACATAGAATAAATAAGTAATCTAATCCACAATCTTCACATTGCACAGCTGCTAAAACATGGAACTGAAGTAAGAATATTAACCAAACCTACTTATGAGCCTTATGAATACCACTAAATTTTATGTCGTGGCTGTTAAATGATATTCTCTAATACTCTTCAAGGGAACTTCAAATGTCCTTGACTTTAAGACAACTACAAAAAGTGATAATAAATAAATAAATGCTAGTGATTCAAATGTCATGATCATGATCAGTATTGCTATGGGAATCATGCTATCCAAAAGTGGTAAATGACACCTGACAAAATTTTCAATTAAAAAAGTAAAATCTGCTATAGATTTCACCATTTTTTTCCTAGAAAATTCTGTCTGTGTAAGAAACATGAACACATCATATAGAAATACTTGATATACTCTAGTCTCAGATGAATATAGTTATTTTCACTATATGAATTTCATGGGTCTATTTCAAACCTGTGGGAAATACAGGGCAATATATTGCACCATGTGGGGCTATCCTGCTCATCATGGTACTTCCTGTCGAGACTCTTAAATGGCTTCTTTCTTCACACTGGGTTAAAGTGGACCTTGTAAATTTCTAAAATGCTTCCTACAGGGAGCTACCATGTCCACCAGGAAGATTGGAGTTCTATTCTATGTCTGTTAGAAGTTTTGTGGTGAACAGTATTCTTCCTCTCAAATGGGGGCATTATTTTTAAGCAAATTATAATTTCTTCCTGCAATTTAGTATGAGATTTCTTCATTGATGTAACCCCATTACTACTAATGGCCTAACACAATCTATGTTAAAAATCCTAATATGAAGTTATGATCCTTTTAGTTAAACAGTGCAGCTCAAGTTAGAGAGGACTGGTTCCAATCTGGCTCATGCTGTTTTTATTTGTTGTTGGATTAGTGCAATGTGCATCACCTTCTCAGCCATGCCACTTCATCTGTAATGAGCAAATGCAGTGTATCTTACATCTGTCAGGTTTCCACCAAGGCCCTTACCCAGTAACACATGCACAAGAGCTGTTGCTAATGATGCTCTGATGGAAGAAGTTTAAGATTTGCACCAAATATTTCTTGACTTCAGGTTAATTTATAAAAAGCAAATGCCAAATAATAATAAGAGTATGCTTCTTTATTTTTATCAAAGTAAGAGATTCAAAAACACCATGGATGTAAATATGAAAAGATACAATAGGATTTGTGAGGTATATGAACTAATTTTTTTAAAGTGTACAAATAATTCTCTAGTTCTTAAAATTTTATATAGTAAATAGCTCTTCCTTTTAGTATCATGAATGACTTCAAATTTGGATGGCAGTGTGGACTGAGAAATGCCTTGATGAGACTCCATTTCCTTTTTCATCACATTCATCAGTCACTGTGCTTGTTACTAATGACATGCTTTTCAAGGTTAAAGAAGTTGTCTTAACTTCAGTATCATGAAGTGGGATTCCCTTCTGTTTGCAGTAACTACCACTGGTTAATAAAGAAACTGTCTTGAGAATAGCTAGGTGGGAAAAACTAAACTGAATGCTGGGAGAAAGGACAGAGTCTGAGAGAAGCCATGGAGCCACTGCCAAAGACAGACATGCTGAAACTTTGCTGGTAGGCCGCGACCTTGTGGTGATGCACAGATTAATCGAGATGGATTTAGTTAAAATGGAAGAGTTAGCCAATAACAAGCTGGAGCTAATGGGCCAAGAAATGATTAAAATCATATAGGTTCTGTGTGATTATTCCTAAGCTACATGGCCAGGAACTAACTAGCAGCCTCCTTACTACAGTACCATTTTAAAAAGTTTTCAGTTAGATTGAGGATATTTTTTCTAGTTTTTATTAGTTTTCTCAGTGACTGACTTTAATCTATCTATCTATCTATCTATCTATCTATCTATCTATCTATCTATCAATCATCTATCCATTTATCTATCTCTCTACCTATCAACATATCATCTATCTATCCATTTATCCATCTATCTACCTATCAACCTATCATCTGTCTACCTATCTATCCATCTACCTGTCCACCTATCATCTATCTTTCTATATATCTATCTATCTATTATCTATCTATCTATCTATCTATCTATCTATCTATCTATCTATCTATTTATCTATCTATCTATCATCTATTGAGATATGTTCTCATGGAGCCCAGGCTGACTTCAAATCCAGGAACTGAGGATGCTCTTAATCTAATCATTCTTGTACCTTTGTATTCCTAGTGCTAGGATTATGGATGGCCACAGAAGGCTTTTTTCTCTTCTTTAAATATCCCAAGCTGTGAAACCATCATCACACCAGTTTATAAATGTTGCCAGCATAAAGATGCAGCATGCAATACAAGGGTGAGTCCAGACGTGTGTCCTTTTATCCAAAAGACCTGGAGACTTCATTTCATAATGCAGTATTCTGAACTTGGAAACGAGAGGACAAGGTAAGTTCCACAGTCAGAGAAGTCACTTAAATGTAGGCCTTCTCCCTACCCCTGTGTTGTCACCTTTTATGTCCTTAATTCACTACCAGACAGTGGCCTTCAGGTTGTTTGATATTTAAATCTCACAAATTCTTAATATGGTCAGCAATATGTTCTTTTAAACAAACTCTATAACACAGTACTATGCCAGTTTTTTTGTAATCTTTAAACACTGAGGGATTCTTTTTTTGATGTACCAACATGCTTCATAAACATCCTGACTTTATGAGATTAGTGATCAGATTGGCAACAATGTAACCCAATTTTACTGGTTGGAATACTGATTTAACAAAGCTGTTCTTACATTAATAGGTGTCTTAGCAGGTTTGGGATCATATGAAAAATAGGATTATTGAAACCATACTGTGCATAGATTGTTTTCAATTCATTTTTGACTAATGTATCTACTAAATCAAATGGGTAATAGTCTCATGGTAATAATGCCATAGCTGTAAGGGTCATAGCCCTCAGTGTTGTCTGAATTAGTCACAGACTTTGCCACTTTCTGATCCTACTTGGTATTTTCCCTTCCTTTTTTCTTTCTTTCCTCCTTCCTTCCTCTCTCTCTTTCCCTCCCTCCTTCCCTCCTTCCCTCCTTCCCTTCTTTCTTTCTTTCTTTCTTTCTTTCTTTCTTTCTTTCCTCCCTCCCCCTCTCTTCCTTACTCCCTTCTCTCCTTCCTCCCTTCCTTTTTTTCTTCTCCACCTTTTTATTTGTTTATTTTATAGATCACTTTACCACTTGAGAAAATGTACTAACTTAGGCATCTGGGCTGTTATTCGTCTTTGATAGGAAAAATAAAGATCCTTTGGGCGAGAGAATTTGTTTTGTTCTAATCAATGTCTAGAAAATAGAAAGCAATAAATACTCATTGGTGTATAAACAAAGAAAAGGTTTTACTTGGATCTATTTCTTAATTGATTTGTAAGGTTCTCTGGTTTTTGTGGATTCAGTGGGTGAGACTAAGATTATATTTAAATATAAAGGATTAGATCAAGCTACTGATTAACTAGGGTGCAGCAATCATCATCTTCTATCAACTTATTTGGAAATCTGGGAACTAAGAAATGTTAGGAGTCAAAATAATGATAATCCTTATGAGTTTTCAAAATTCTGCTTCTCACGTAACAAGACCTAAAACTTCACAAAAACAAAGTATTCACATTTGAGATTAACAGGTAACTTTCTTAAATAGCAGTGTTATCACTACTTGTCATTAAAGATACCTTCTTTATGGAATTTCACCCCTCACATGCAAGGCCTAATTAAACAGAGTCACTCCACTTGTAACTAGCCAGACAAGCTATGAGATACATGGATGTCCTGATTTCATCTTAACTGTATTAAAATTATCTGTGAATAACCAGGTTTTGAATATTAGCTTCCTTCTGCACACATGGAAAGTGAATAAATGGCATAGAACAACAGTCTTGTACCTTGAACATTCAACATACCCAGTCTATTATGACACACACTGTTACAACTAACTGGTAGATGTACTCAATACAGTTCTTCTAGCAAGATCCATATACCATCCATATGTTTGCCTACCATGTTGACAACTGTGCAGTCATGTACATAAGAACAAAATATCTCATGGAATCTTACAGTACTTGGAGTCAGGCCGAAGGTTTGGAAATTCTGGGTGTGGTTACAGGGTGAAATGGGCAATGGAACAAACTTCAATCTTCCTGATTTTGTCCCTAAGATCAGGGACTGTCCTGGAGTGACACCAAGCTCCTACCTAGAAAAATAACAAGGCCAGAATAAGACTACCCCTGAGAATCATTATATATGCTAGTGCCAATATATTAAACATTTAATCATTTTAAGGTACAAGCCAACTCTTCCAGATATTCTTTTGAGATGTTAGATGCCATTTGACACTGAACTAAAACTCCATCTTCACGTGGCATGTTCATGCCACACACATGCCCTTGACACAAATGCACTCCCTTCTCTTATTTTTCTTAATTTTTACTATTACAGTCTCTCTTCCAAATATGAACAGCATATATAAGTAATTCAGAAAAGCATGCTCCTATTATAAAGTTCCTATTATAGTAAAAGCTTAGAAAAATTTACTAGTATATGATTCTGAGGTTCAACTTTTCTCTTTAAGTAAGCTGTAAGTTAATGTGTAAAAGCCCCTGTGGATTTTCTTCTTTGTTTAAATAATATCCTGTAATTCAAGCTGATATACTTTACAATAGCATGTTAAATGCAAATAGGAATGCAGCTGAGCTCCACATTAAGGCTCCACCATCAGCATTTCTACTTGTTGGATATTTTCTGATACAAAGCTTGGGGCTCGCCTTTCATGGTTTTATTCTGCAGCAGTAAAGCAAGTAACCACAGCTTCATAATGCTAAGCACTCCAGTGGGAAACACAAACAGAGTGTATAAACCAAAGTATTCATTTCATGAGGTTTTATTAAAAGGCCTCACCTCTAAATTGAGCTGTCATATACTGTTGGGAAACTTTTTACCACAGTTTATTTTAACTATGTAAAACGATAAAGGACTGGCATTTCTTCAGCCTTGCGCATAGACTGGGCATGACCTCTTTTACACACCACAAACAATCTATACCAGGTTTAATCAAATTGGCTGGAGAGCAAAATCAGGCCATATGTTTCCCAGTTTCCCCAGTTTTCAGATGTGACCCGAACCTTGTTAACATGCTGTAGGGTTTCACATATGCCCAGCAAGCTCTTCAGCATTCTCGCAGAGAAATTATATGGCATGATTAAAGGACGCCCTTCAGAAAAAAAGGACATTGACTTGCTTATATATCGTTCATTCGCAACACAGCTCAGAGAGTATTTCAAGGAACTGTGGAGACTGCTTTTGCAACCTCTTCAAATGTTACTTTCCACCGACGGTGTCATAGGTCGTTACTGATTTTTTTCCTTATGTAAGCAATACCAAGTTTCCATTAAAAATACTAATTTCCACATTCTACAGTGTCTTCTGAAGTAGCAAGTATATTAAAAAATCAAATTGCTTTGAAATATTAAAGGAATATATTTAACTGAACGGTTTCAGACAGGTTGTTTTTCTGTATTCCTGATGACAGAAAGATTTTAGCCTACAAAGTCAATAGTAAATTTTATTAAAGTCATTATTTTCCTGTTAGAGGCCCCCTGCTTTAAATAAACTGCAGCTGACAATGCTGTCTTACATACTGTCATACTGTAAAATGTCCCCTCTTTATTACCGCAGGGACAACTCATTTAGAACCTTGAAAGTGTTTTCACATTAGAGTGGCTCGTTTGCAGAGCTGGCCTATGGCTGTGTTTAAAGAATGTGGGAGTTGATGCTTCCCCTTTCCTCTAAATATTCTAGGAAAAAATATAAACTTGCCAACACAACATTTTTTTAGATAAAGATTAATGTCCCTTCTCTTTAGATACAATCTATCTCAATTCTCATACATTAGGATGCCTTGACAACTTCTGACATTGTTTGTGCCCCTACCCTGGCCCGCTGAGTGTTTGTAAGAGCAAAGAATTTGACATATATATGACACATTTTCTTTCAAAGTTTAGGAACAAACATTCTTACAAATTTCATTCTTTAATAAATAACTCCATTTTTTGTACCATTTGTTTGGTCAATATAATCTTTGTTATAAGAATGCATGATAGCTAGAAATTGAATAGTCATCCCGGAAATACTTGCATCAAACCTGACAGGAATATATCTATTGCTTTGAAGCTACTGCATAGTCTTTTGGGGTGTGCTTTGTAATAATCTATATAATATATATCATGTCGGTCACCCTGTTCTTCCTTCAGGTCACAGTGCTTAGATTTTAAATAGATTTCTTTTTCTCTATAAGTGCACCCAAGCACCTCGATCCTCACTGTGACAATTACGAAGAAAACAGAATCGAGGGCAGGAGGTGGTGGGGACAAAAACAGTATGCCTTCCATTGCTTCACAGGTCTTCTCTGCCCCAGATCTTCCGGTGTCATTAACTTTCCTTGGCTTCATTTAAAGATATTTGTTACAGGTTAGAAGTGCTACACTCCTCAAGACAATGAAACCAGAAAGTCTTGAAGCTCACATGATTACAATTTCCCTTTCCTTCTCTTGAAAAGAAGAGTAGGGTGGGAAAATGGTGTATGGCCAGTTCAGGGTCAGAATGAGTAGGTCGTCTTTCCCACTCACTTCATCCCCATGATTCCTCTCAGGTCTGCTATACCCAGAGCCACGGGAGAAATGAGAAGTCTATAAGCCCTTGTTTCAGAGCAACAAAGATTTGATCAATGACAGGTCTTTGATTTCAAAGCCAGTTCTCCCCTGCTCGATCTTCAGACAGTTATCTTTTTTGGTTGTTTACTGTTTTCAAAGGTAGTTGGTATCAATTCCCATGGAGTTTCAAACAAAACAAGATAGACTGGGTATTATAAAATAATCTCAACAAAATAATTTATTCAATAATATGTCATACCTAAACAGTTAAAGTGTTATTCCTTTGAACAGAGATATACAACTAACATATACTTGTGATGAATTTATATAATATTTAATAACTAAATTAGTATAGCAACTATGTTATATTCATTATTTTTATTTACAGCATCTTATAGCTAACACACAGACAGGAGCATCACACACACACACAGAGAAAGACATGCCCATTTAATATAACTCATACAGCAACTACAACAATCCTGAATTTTCCTTATATTTCTTCTGCTTTTCTTGGAATCTCAGCTAAGTCACAATTACCAGAGTTCTTCATATCACATAGGGTGAACTTAGATGGTATCAAAATGCCTGATTTGTGATGTGTGTACTACTGTTCACTTAAAAGTGATTTTTACCACCTTTTCTTATCAATGAAGAACTTTCAAGATATTTAAAAGCAATGCCTTTCAACCTTCCGGCAGCAATAAAGCAAAAATGCCAGGTAGCTGCGTGAAAGCAAAAAAATACATTTAAAGAAATAACTCAGAGGGAAAAAGCAACATCGCTTCAACTCCATTTATTCACTTTCTATGGGGAAAAATTTGTTTTGGGGTGAGGGGAGATTCTTTCCATTTGCTCAGTGATGACATTAGATTCTTTACAGAGAAATGTTTTTACTTTTAAGAAATATGGGGAAGGGAAACATTAAAACTTTCCTTGCAACCAGAAGAGCTGAGTTCAGCAATAATGAAGAGGCCAGGAGGCTAAACTTATAACTACAAACTCCTAAAAGAGAAAAGATTAGTATTCTCCACCATTAAGCAACCATTTTGGGGAGCAGAAGAGGGGCCACTTAATGCTTATGAAGCAAGACTCCTGGCTAACTAAGGAAAGGGAACAGATGGGGCGCATTGCTCTGAACAAGTTGTCTGTTGTCACTAATGCTTTTGCGAGGACAGTGAAGTGACACTGACATTTAGAGAAAGAAAAGATGAATATCCTTAATACAATTCATGGAGACAAGTGTAAATCTGTTTCAGTGAGAAGCTGCTCTGATGTAGAATTAAACATATAATTAAATTTGCCTACTTTTAAACATAAGTTCTCCATCACATGTTCTTTATGGCCTCAGAGATTACAATGCCTTGCTTTCTGTCCTTTGCATTCATGGTGTTTTAGAAGTCCACACCACATTAAGCACAAGTATTTATTCTCACACCCAGTTAAATATTAGATTGTTCAAGACATACACTTTTAAAAACAAAAATTATGACTTTCTAAAACTAATTATGATAGGGGTGATATTTATGATACTGAACTTGGCAAAAGATTTTGAAATGATTGATATCTGCCATGTGACCTGTGCTTCTGCCTGAAAGAATAATAAAACTTTGGACCACAAAGAAATTGAATCACCATTTATTATGTCATAGATATGACAAATGTCCCCAGAGGGGCTTTTGTTTCCTGCCTGTGGAGATTCTGGTTCTTGGTTAGAGGATGTGTCTTAAGACTTGATACCCACCTCCTTGGATGGGGAGGTTTATAGACATATTAGAATCTTGCTTCAAGTGCTGGGTTGTAGGAATCCATCCAATCTTCTACATCAGTATTGGCTCAATTTAAGTGCATCCTGAATAAGGATGTCCATATGAAACCAAGAATAAGAAAAAAAAAAACAATGGGAAAGTTTCGGGGTACCTTTAAGAAAAGTAAGTGTTGAATGTTAGTGTCTAGAAGTAAATGTTATCTTCTCAGCTTTTCAAAAATATTTTTTTATTTTATTTTCATTCTTTGCTAAGTGTGTGTGCTTCTGCGTTGGTATGTGCACTCAACTTCAGGTCATATTCTTTGGAGCAGGAATTTCAGATCATTATGGACTATCCAACCTTGGTTTTGGGAACTGAATGTATGTTGTCTGAAGGAGTGATATGTGCTCCTAAGTGAGACAATTAAGCCTTCTTAGGCCTGAACTTGTTCTACTGTATCAAATAATCATTGTTTACTACTGTCTACCTTTCTTGGTCTTGGAAAACAATGAGTCAATATTAGTTTCTGATTATGGAAATCTTTTCCATGTTCCATCCCTGACATACCTGGGAAGTGAAAAAAGGGTATTGGCTCTACAAATGATCAGATAGTTGATAGGATATATTTAATAGAGGAAGAATAAAAAAGAAAAAAGATAATTCAGAGTTTATAGAACTTCTAATTTTTAAAACCACAGCTGAAGCACGATTAGTTAAAAACTCAGAGAGATAAATTGGGGGTTAACTAGAAGGTCAGAAAAGCAGAACTGCTGGCCACTGACTCTTATTTCTACCTCAGTCCGAAATGGTGATCCTGTCTCCAGGAATTTCATAATGAGACTGAGTTTGTGAGCTGTCTTCTTCTGTCTTATATTTCTCTCCAGGGCTGGGACTAAAGGTATGCACCACTGGGATTAAAGACATATCCTGTCCATTTTTTATGGCAAACTAATGTGGCTACTGGGATTAAAGGTGTGTGTTACCACTTCCTGGTCTGTATGGAAGACCATTGGACTGTTTTGCTCTCTGACCTTCATCCAAGATTTATTTATTGAAATAAAAATGAAATGCCACTACATCATTTCCTCTTTTTATCTAAAATAAAAAATAAGGCTATAACTAATATAAAAATATATAATAAGTACAATAACTATATGCAATATATACATGCAATGAATACATCAGCACTGTCTAGCCTATTTTCAATTGACAAATTCAGAGAAAATACTCCATATCTATCCTATCTTGATGAGTCCAAAGTCTTATATGTAATTTACTTTCTATCATAACATACTTTTTGGATTAGGTAAATAAGGATCTAAGTATAATAATAACTACAACTAAAAATATATAGACTTGAACTCCCTCATAGACCCAAGAAGGAAATAATACTGAGTAAGCAGGAAGTACAGCAAGTGACTTTTAAAATATGTGAGTGATGACAGAAACACCTTGCTGTCTGGACAGTCACCCAAAGTTCCTCAGAAATGTCGTGGCATCTATCTTCAGCCTGTAGGCCTGGCATATCTGACAGACTTTTCTGTGAAGCAGATATGCTGAAGGGTTGTGCCTCCTTGTCTTTAAAATGTTTGGCAGTTACTTTCTTTTGTGTCCTGCTTGATTAATTAGGACAACATACTGTAAGCAGTCAAGGCAAGAACATTTTCTTGCCCAGTTACTGACTTTTGCTGCAAAGAAAGTAAACTTCATGCATGGTTTTTTTGATGCCTACTATTTTCTCTGAAGTATATGGATGCTACCAAAAGTAGACATGACTCATTGTCATAAAAAGAAAAACCTAAGTTGTTAAAATATCTCAAGACCATGTTCTGTAGATCTCTGAAGTGTTTGAAGATGACCTGTCTATCTAAAATATATCTTGGTTTGACCTTGAAAACATAACTTACACGACTACAAGTTTGGTTATACTAGGTGATTAACTACTAACCTGTATTTCCTTATTATCCTAAACAGTTGGTAATAATATTTTTCAAGAACTAGAAATTTGCATTACATTGGTAAAAAAAAGCTATTTAGGTACAATATAGTGAACAAGATTAGGAATGTATGTACAGTATGTTTTAACAAAATTAATCTCAAATTTGTATCAATAAACAAAATTTATATATAATAGTCAAAAGTTCAATTCAATATAAAAACATTTAAAGCTAATAGTTGCTTTTAAAAAGTAGATTCAATAATATACCTTTTTATCTTATATCTTTATAGTCCCCCTTTTCTTTTCAGAGTAGATTCAATAATGTATTCTTTTATCCTATTATGTCTATATCCTCTATTTTTCATTTCAAAACAAGAACCTTGAATCTAATTTCCTTTGTTTAGCTTTCTTTTGACCATTATCTGTAATAACTTGTAACCAATACACTAAACAAAGACAAACAATTATGATCTATTTTTTGGGAATGTGGGCATAGTTCTTTAGAATGCTTTCTGATGATTGGGTATTGATAGTCTTATGGGGACCCAATGAAAATTTAGAATTATGGTCAAGTCTTGACTGGAGTGTTCTTTGAGGCTGGATTATCTCAGCCAGTAGTCTTCAAGCTGTTCTGGATATTAAACTCAGAGGAAACTGCAATATAGGGGCTCTAAAATGTTAGCTATCTGGGCCATCCATTCCCATTACAGACTTTTCAGGGAGTCTTCCTCAATTAAACCTTATTTTTTTCTTAACCAAGAATGAATCCACAGTCAATCAAATATTATTTTTCTTAACCAAGAATTAATCTAAAGACTCAAATTTCCTGTGGAACAAATGCAAAAGTAACATATCTTTTGACTTAAATTTTGAAGTCAAGACATTTTCAAAATATATAGGTTGGATTAATCCAGCAACATTTATAATCAAACATCTGTTAGCAGATGTTGCTCCTTCTTCAGCAGTCAAATAATTCAAAGATAATACAATAACATACAGTATCCAGACTGTATTCTCTAACTTTTCATGGAAGCTTATGAGGAGCAGATGGGAGCTGGGAGTGCTAGATTTTCTCCTGAACCAAGCTGGTTTGGGTCTAGTTCTGGCCTATGCTGGTGGCTAAAAAACCTCAGGCAAATAGCTTTTATTTTAAATTTGTACCCCAAAAGTTGGGTGCCAAATGAAACATGATTGCTAAATTAGAGTTCAACCCAAATGTCAGAAAAACAAAACAGCAAGCTTCGGGCTCCTACTTCTACCTTAGTCCAAAATGATGTTTCTACTTCCAGGAGTCTCAGAATGAGACTGAGTCTATGAGTTTTCTCCTCCCGTCTTGTGTTCCTCTCTAGGGTTGAATAAAAGGCATGCACCCCACTCAGTTTCTATGGCAAACAAATATGGCTACTGGGATTAAAAGGTGTATATTACCACTACCTGGTCTGTAAGGCTGACCAGTGTGACTGTTTTACTCTCTGATGTGTAGGCAAGCTTTATTTATTAAAATACAAATGAAATGACACTACACACAGCTGAAAACCTTTGTCATGTAAGATGGTATGAACAAACCGGGAACAGAAAGAATTTCTTTTACAGGACAAAGCTAATCTAAAGAACCTTACTGGTCACGTCTCTACTTTTTCCATTCCTGCAGTCCCAATCCATGGGGTTCAACAGAACACGAGCTATAGCCTTCCGTCCCCCATCCACACGTACAGAGGATTCCACAGATAATCCCTAGCATGGCCTCCCCTTCTCCCATCCTCCAACACCAGCTAGTACTCCCTATGAACACACCCACCAAGCAGGCCACTAAAATAACCAACACACTCTGAAAATCCAGACAGAAAACAGAAACAAAGGAACAAAACACCCACACCTACACCTATAGTCACCCAAAACCCAGATGTCTAGACACCCCATAAGAACACAATCAATAACAGTCAGAGCAACATATTTTCACCAAAGCCTAGCTATTCTACCATAGCACGCCCTGAATATTCCAACATAACTGAAGTACAAGAAAATTACCTTAAAATCAACTTTATGGCTGGGTGGTGGGGATTCACCCATTAAATTCCAGCACTCAGGAAACAGAGGCAGGCAGATCTCTGTGAGTTTAAGGCCAGCCTGGTCTACAAGAGATAGTTGCAGGACAGGCTCCAAAGCTATAGAGAAATCCTGTCTTGAAAAACCAAAAATATGTTTCTTATAACATTTTTTTTAAAAAATCGGACTCCCTGAACAAGGCAGACAATGAAAGCTGATGAGAAGCCAAGGACAATGGCACTAGGTTTTGATCCTACTGCCTGAACTGGCTTTGTGGGAGCATACCCTGTTTGGATGCTCACCTTCCTGGACCTGGACAGAGGGGGGAGGCCCTTGGACTTTCCACAGGGCAGGGAATCTGGACTGCTCTTCAGACTTGAGACAGAGGGGGAATGGAGTAGGGGGAGGGGGAGAGGAGTGGGGAGAGGGGAAGAAAAGGGGGAGGAGCGGGAGGGAAATGGAAGGCGGGGAGGGGGCAGAAATTTTTTTCACCAAAAAAAGAAATAAATTTAAAAAAAAAGAAAAACCAAAAAAAATCAACTTTATGAAGATGATAGCATTCCTAGAAGAGGAAATAAATAAATACCTTAAAGAAAGTTAAGAAATAACAGTTGAATGAAATGAACAAAACTGTTCAAGACCTGAAAATGGAAAGAGAAGCAATAAAGAAAACACAAACAAAAGGAATTTTGGAAATATGAACAAGAACTACAGAGAAAAGCTTCACCAAGAGAATATAAGACGTGGAAGGTATAATCTTAAGCATTGAAGATAAAAATCAAATAAATGGATACATAAATGAAAAAAGGTGTTAAATCTAAAAAATTCCTGAAACAAAACATCCAAGAAATCAGAGACACTATGAAAAGATCAAATGTAAAAATAATAGGAATGGAGGAAGGGAAAGAATTTAAACTCAAAGGCCCAGAAAATATATTCAACAAAATCATAGGAGAAAATTTTCCTAACTTAAAAATGCAGATACCTGTAAAATAAATAAGAAACATACAGAATACCATATAGATTAGACCAGAAAAGACAGTATTGCAATGAAGCCAGTAAATATAGAGAACCAATAAAGTACATTAAAAGTTGCAAGGATAAAAGATCAAGTAACACTTAAGTCAGAAGGTCTTGAGGTGATGTGTTACAGACTCTAAGAGACCACAGATGCCAGGCCAGACTACTATACCCAGCAAAACTTTCAATCACTTGTAGATGGAGAAAATAAGATATTCCATGATAAAGTCAAAATTAAATAATATCTGTCTACAAATCCAGCCCTACAGAAGGTGCTTCAATGAAAACTCCAATGCAAGCAGAAAGTTAATTACACCCCCACACACATCACCACCACCAACAACAACAAAGTAACAAAAATTAACAATCATTGTTAATACCTATCAATATAAATTGTTTCCATTCCCCAATAAAAAGATACAGACTAACATAATGAATAAAAACAAAACAAAAGACTGAAACAGGATCCACCCTTCTGTTGCATACAAGAAACAATGAATGAAAACAATTGAAATATCTCCCTTCCTCTCCCCCCTCCCTTCCCTGGTGGCAGAGAGCCTCCCTGCTCTGCCTGCTTGGGCGCTGGGTCCTAACCCCAAGCGTAGGGTAAAGGGGAGCTCGGGGGCTTCTTTGTCCCCATAGCCCGCCTGCAGCAAGCAGGGTGGGCCCTTTGTCTGCGAGCGAACCAAGCAGCACGGAGTTTCATCAGGGCACCTAGTGAGACATCATTGTGGTGAGTGAGTGCTGCGGCACCCGGGAACAGCCCGCCTACACTTCCTGATCAACCTACAGGGCTACACTGCCCGGTACCTCCTCTCTCTTCCTATCCCATCCAGCTTACATCCAGATCCCCCCACCCTCTGTTTCTCTCCCCCCTCCCTTCCCTGGGGGCAGAGAGCCTCCCTGCTCTGCCTGCTTGGGCGCTGGGTCCTAACCCCAAGCGTAGGGTCAAGGGGAGCTCGGGGGCTTCTTTGTCCCCATAGCCCGCCTGCAGCAAGCAGGGTGGGCCCTTTGTCTGTGAGCGAACCAAGCAGCATGGAGTTTCATCAGGGCACCTAGTGAGACATCATTGTGGTGAGTGAGTGCTGCGGCACCCGGGAACAGCCCGCCTACACTTCCTGATCAACCTACAGGGCTACACTGCCCGGTACCTCCTCTCTCTTCCTATCCCATCCAGCTTACATCCAGATCCCCCTACCCCCTGTCTCCCTCCATCCCTCCCTTCTTGGAGCAGAGTGCCTCCCTGTTCAGCCTGCCTGGGCGCTGGGACTGAACCCGAAGGTGAGTGCAAAGGGGAAGGTGGTAGCTCCTTTGTTTCCATAACCTGCCTGCAGCAAGCAGGGTGGGCCTTTGTTTGCAAGCTAACCAAGCAGCAAGGAGATTGGAACTGGACTCCAGGAGAAACATCACGGGGGAGTGACATCACTTGGAAGGTACATCAGTTGGCAAGAAGACCTGATCCTGTAAAAGAAGATCCATAGGAGAATATTGGAAGGAAGAGATGGGGAGACGCCAATGCAAGAATTCACCCAACAATCTGAAGAACAACACGAAACCACCAGAAGCCAGCGACCTCACAACAGGAGGACATGAACACCTTAATCATGAAGAAGGAGAAAAAACTGACTTCATGACAGTGATTGACACCCTTAAACAGCATATAAAAAACGCCCTTATAGAAATGGATGAGAAGTATAACAGAAAGTTCGAGGAATTGAGTAAATCAGTGAATGATACCCTAGGAAAGCAAGGAAAAACAATCAAGCAGATAATGGAAACAGTTCATGATTTGAAAAATGAAATGGAGGCAAAGAAGAAAACACAAACAGAGGGCCGGCTGGACATGGAAAATCTAGGTAAACGAATAGAGACTACAGAAACAAGCATAACCAGCAGAATACAAGAGATAGAAGAAAGAATCTCAGAGTCTGAGGATAACATAGAGAAAATAAACGCACTGATCAAAGAAAACAGCAAGTCCAACAAACTCTCATCACAAAACATTCAGGAAATATGGGACACAATAAAAAGACCAAACCTAAGAATAATTGGAGTAGAAGAAGGAGAAGAAGTGCAGCTCAACGGTCCAGAAAATATACTTAACAAAATTATAGAAGAAAACTTTCCCAACCTGAAGAAGGATGTACCTATGAAGGTTCAAGAGGCATACAGAACCCCAAATAGGCTGGATCAAAAAAAAAAAAAACATCCCCTCGCCATATAATAATCAAAACACAAAATATACAGAATAAAGAAAGAATATTAAGAGCCGCAAAGGAAAAAGGCCAACTTACTTATAAAGGTAAACCTATCAGACTTACACCTGACTTCTCTATGGAAACCATGAAAGCCAGAAGGTCCTGGATAGATGTACTGCAAAAACTAAGAGACCATGGATGCAAGCCCAGACTACTATATCCAGCCAAGCTTTCGTTCACCATAAATGGAGAAAACAAAATTTTCCAGGATAAAAACAAATTTAAGCAATACGTAGCCACAAATCCAGCCTTACAGAAAATAATAGAAGGAAAATCACTAACCAAGGAGTCCAACAAAGACCTCAATAACTCAGACATCTAGAGACCCTTCACCAGCGCAACTCAAAGAAGGGAAACACACAAACCCTACTACTTAAAAAGTGACCGGAGTTAACAACCACTGGTCACTAATATCACTTAATGTCAATGGACTCAACTCACCTATAAAAAGGCACAGCCTAAGAGACTGGATACGAAAACAGGATCCAACATTCTGCTGTCTACAAGAAACACACCTCAACCACAAAGACAGGCACCTACTCAGAGTAAAGGGCTGGGAAAAGGCTTATCAAGCATATGGACCTAAGAAACAAGCAGGTGTGGCCATACTAATTTCTAACAAAGTTGACTTCAAACTTAAATCAATCAAAAGAGATGGAGAGGGACATTTTATACTCATAACAGGAAAAATTCATCAGGAAGAAATCTCAATCCTGAATATCTATGCCCCTAATATAAAAGCACCCACGTATGTAAAAGAAACATTGCTAAAATTCAAGGCAGCCATCAAACCACACACACTAATAGTAGGAGACTTCAACACTCCTCTTTCACCAATGGACAGGTCAATCAGACAGAAACCTAACAGGGAAATTAGAGAATTAATGGAGGTAATGAAGCAAATGGACTTAACAGACATCTATAGAATATTCCACCCAAATAGGAAAGAATATACCTTTTTCTCTGCAGCTCATAGAACCTTCTCGAAAATTGACCACATACTTGGTAACAAAGCTAACTTACACAGCTACAAAAAAATATTACTAACCACCTGTGTCTTATCAGACCACCATGGATTAAAGTTAGAATTCAACAACAATGCTACCCCCAGAAAGCCTACAAACTCATGGAAACTGAACAGTCAACTACTGAACCATACCTGGATTAAGGAGGAAATAAAGAAAGAAATTAAAGTCTTCCTTGAATTCAATGAAAATAAAGAAACAACATACTCGAACTTATGGGACACTATGAAATCAGTCCTGAGAGGAAAGTTCATAGCACTAAGTGCCCACTTAAAGAAAACGGAGAAAGCACATATTGGAGACTTAACAGCCCACCTGAAAGCTCTAGAAAAAAAAGAAGCAGACTCACCTAGGAGGAGTAGAAGACTGGAAATAATCAAAGTGAGGGCTGAAATCAACAAAATAGAAACACAAAAAACAATCCAAAGAATCAATGAATCAAGAAGCTGGTTCCTGGAAAAAATCAACAAGATTGACAAACCCCTATCCAAACTAATCAAACGGCAGAGAGAAAATTTGCAAATTAATAAGATCAGAAATGAAAAGGGGGACATAACCACAAACACAGAGGAAATTCAGAGAGTCATTAGATCTTACTACAAAAGCTTGTATGCCACTAAACTAGAAAATGTAAAAGAAATGGACACTTTCTTAGATAAATACGATTTACCAAAATTAAATCAGGACCAGGTGAACAAGCTAAACATACCTGTCAGTCGCGAAGAACTAGAAGCTGTTATCAAAAACCTCCCTACCAAAAAAAGCCCAGGGCCAGATGGTTTCAATGCGGAATTTTACCAGAACTTCCAAGAAGACCTAATACCTATACTCCTCAATGTATTCCACAATATAGAAACAGAAGGGTCATTACCAAATTCCTTTTATGAAGCTACAGTTACTCTGATACCAAAACCACACAAAGACTCAACCAGGAAAGAGAATTACAGGCCGATCTCACTCATGAATATCGACGCAAAAATCCTCAACAAAATACTGGCAAACCGAATCCAAGAACACATCCGAAAAATTATCCATTATGATCAAGTAGGCTTCATTCCTGAGATGCAGGGCTGGTTCAACATACGAAAATCTATCAATGTAATCCATCATATAAATAAACTGAAAGAAAAAAAACCATATGATCATTTGATTAGATGCTGAAAAAGCATTTGACAAAATTCAACATCCATTTATGTTAAAAGTCTTGGAGAGATTAGGGATACAAGGGTCATACCTAAATATAATAAAAGCTATATACAGCAAGCCGACAGCTAACATCAAATTAAATGGAGAGAAACTCAAAGCCATCCCGCTTAACTCAGGAACACGACAAGGCTGCCCACTTTCGCCATACCTCTTCAATATAGTACTGGAAGTTCTAGCAATAGCAATAAGACAGCATAATGGGATCAAGGGGATTCGAATTGGAAATGAAGAAGTTAAACTTTCGTTATTCGCAGATGATATGATAGTGTACATAAGCGACCCCCAAAATTCCACCAAAGAACTTTTACAGCTGATAAACAGCTTTAGTAATGTGGCAGGATACAAGATCAACTCCAAAAAATCAGTCGCCCTCCTATACTCAAAGGATATGGAAGCAGAGAAGGAAATCAGAGAAGCTTCTCCATTCACGATAGCCACAAACAGCATAAAATATCTTGGGGTAAATCTAACCAAGGAAGTGAAAGATCTATTTGACAAGAACTTTAAGGCATTGAAGAAAGAAATTGAAGAGGATACCAAAAAATGGATGGACATCCCTTGCTCTTGGATTGGGAGGATCAACATAGTAAAAATGGCAATTCTACCAAAGGCAATTTATAGATTCAATGCAATCCCCATCAAGATCCCATCAAAATTCTTCACAGATCTGGAGAGGACAATAATCAACTTTATATGGAAAAACAAAAAACCCAGGATAGCCAAAACAATCCTATACAATAAAGGATCTTCTGGAGGCATTACCATCCCTGACTTCAAACTCTATTACAGAGCTACAGTAATGAAAACAGGGTGGTACTGGCATAAAAACAGAGAAGTCGACCAATGGAATCGTATAGAAGACCCGGACTTTATCCCACAAACCTATGAACACCTCATTTTCGATAAAGGAGCTAAAAGTTTACATTGGAAGAAAGAAAGCATCTTCAACAAATGGTGCTGGCACAACTGGATGTCAACCTGTAGAAGAATGAAAATAGACCCATATCTATCACCGTGCACAAAACTCAAGTCCAAATGGATTAAAGACCTCAATATCAGCCCGAAAACACTGAATCTGATAGAAGAGAAAGTGGGCAATACCCTACAACAGATGGGCACAGGCGATCGCTTCTTAGGTATAACCCCAGAAGCACAGACATTAAGGGCAACATTGAATAAATGGGACCTACTAAAACTGAGAAGCTTCTGTAAAGCAAAGGACACTGTCACTAAGACACAAAGGCAACCTACTGACTGGGAGAAGATCTTCACCAACCCCGCAACAGACAAAGGTCTGATCTCCAAAATATATAGAGAACTCAAGAAACTAGACTTTAAAATGCTAATTAACCCAATTAAAAAATGGGGCGCTGAACTGAACAGAGAATTCTCAACAAAAGAAGTTCAAATGACCAAAAGACACTTAAGGTCATGCTCAACCTCCTTAGCGATCAGGGAAATGCAAATCAAAACAACTTTGAGATATCATCTTACACCTGTAAGATTGGCTAAAGTCAAAAACACCAACGATAGCCTTTGCTGGAGAGGCTGTGGAGGAAGGGGTACCCTCATCCATTGCTGGTGGGAATGCAATCTTGTGCAACCACTGTGGAAGTCAGTGTTTCGGTTTCTCCGGAAATTCGGGATCAACCTACCCCTGGACCCAGCAATACCACTCTTGGGAATTTACCCAAGAGATGCTCTATCACATGTCAAAAGCATTTGTTCAACTATGTTCATAGCAGTATTATTTGTAATAGCCAGAACCTGGAATCAACCTAGATGCCCTTCAATGGAAGAATGGATGAAGAAAGTATGGAATATATACACACTAGAGTACTACGCTGCGGTAAAAAACAATGACTTCTCGAATTTTGCATGCAAATGGATGGAAATAGAAAACACTATCCTGAGTGAGGTATCCCAGGCCCAAAAAGACGAACATGGGATGTACTCACTCATAATTGGTTTCTAGCCATAAATAGGGTTCACAGAGTCTACAATAGGCGAATCTAAAGAAGCTAAGTAAGAAGGTGAACCCAAGGAAAAACATATAGTTATCCTCTTGGATAAGGGAAGTAGACAAAATTGCCGGGGGGAAAAGTGGGATCTTGGGGGTGGGGTGGGATGGGGGTTAGGGGAGATGGGGAGAGAAAAGGTAGAAGGGAAGGAGGGTGGACTTGGGGAAACAAGAGGATCGGGATAAAGGAAGGTTGGATAGGGGAGCACGGAACCACAATTCTTAGTTAAGGGACCCACTTTAGGGTGGGCAGGAGACTTGACCCTAGAGGGGCTCCCAGGTGCCCAAGCTGAGGTCCCCAGTTAGTTCCCTGGGCAGCTGAGGATAGGGAACCTGAAATGACCCTACCCTAGAGCAATACTGACGAATATATTGCATATCAGCCTAGAACTTGCATCTGGCGATGGATGGAGATAGAGACAGAGACCCACACTGGAGCACTGGACTGAGCTCCCAAGGTCCCAATGAGGAGCAGAAGGAGTGAGAACATGAGCAAAGATGTCGGGACCACGAGGAGTGCACCCACCCACTGAGACAGTGGAGATGATCTACTGGGAGCTCACCAAGGCCAGCTGGACTGTTACCAGAAAAAGCATGGGATAAAACTGGACTCTCGGAACATGGCGAACAATGAGGGCTGATGAGACGCCAAGGACAATGGCACGCGGTTTTGATCCTACGCAATGTGCTGGCTTGGTGGGAGCCTAGCCAGTCTGGATGTTCACCTTCCTAGATATGGATGGAGGGGGGAGGACCTAGGACGTACCACAGGGCAGGGAACCCTGACAGCTCTTTGGACTGGAAAGGGAGGGGGAGAGGAGTGGGGGGAAGGGGAGAGGGGTGGGAGGAGGGGGAGAAGAGTGGGAGGAGGGGGAGAAGAGTGGGAGGAGGGGGAGGGAAATGGGAGGCGGGTGGGAGGAGGTGGAAATTTGTTTTTTTTCTTTTCTGTATCCTCCTTTTAGCAATAAAAAAATTAAAAAAAAAAAAAAGAAATATCTCCCTTCATTCTATCAGACCACCATGGATGAAAGTTGGAAGTCAACAACAGAAACAACAGAAAGCTTGCACATTGAATAACTCTCTACTGAATAAGAATGGGCAACAAAGAAAGAAATCAAAGAATTTTAAAATTCAATGAAATTGAACACACACATGCCTGAATTTATGGGACACAATGAGAGTGGTAATAAGGAGGAAGTTCACAGCACTAGGTGCCTACATACCACATACCAGCAACTAAACAGCATACCTGGAAGCTCAGAAACGAAAAACGTAAGCAGCCCTAGGAGGAGTATATGGCAGAAAATAATCAAACTGAGGGCTGAAATCAATGAAATAGAAGCATAATAATACAGAGGAGTCAGTGAAACAAACAGTTGACTCTTTTAGAAAATCAACAAAATAGAGAGACCCTTATTCAAATTATAAGGTATCCAAATTAACAAAATCAGAAGTGTAAAAGGGGTATAATAATAGATATCTCAGAGGAAATCTAGAGAATAATAAGGACATAATTTAAAACCCTGTATTCCACCAAACTGGAAAATTCAAAGAAATGGATAACTTTTTGATAAGCATCACTTGCTAAAGTTAAACAAAGATCAGTTAAACAATTTAAATAGACCATAACTCCTAGTGGAATAGAAGCAGTCTTTAGAAGTTTCCAATTTAAAAACAAAACAAAACAAAAAAGACCAGGTGATTTTAGTGAATAATTCAACCAGACTTTCAAAGAAGATTTAAGACCAATACTCCTCAAATTAGTCCACAAAATAAAAGTAGGAAGAAAATTACAGAATTTATTTTATGATACCACATCTGCCCATTTACCTAAAGCACATAAACATTTAACAAAGAAATGGAAATACTATTTGATTCCCTTATGAACATTGATGCAAAAATACTCAATAAAATACTTGCAAACTGAATCCAAGAGCATATCAAAAAGATCATCCACCATGATCAAGTAAACTTTGTCCCAGAGATGCAAGGATGGTTCAATATATGAATAGCTATCAATATAATCTACCATATAAATAAACTGAAAGAAAAAAAATGATCATCCCATTAGATGTCAAAAAATTCTTTGACAAAATCCAACACCAGCTTATGATAAAAGTCTTAGCAAGACTAGGGATACCACAGACATACTTAACACAATAAAGGTGATTTGTAGGCCTCTAGGCAACACCAGATTAAATGGAGAGAAACTCAAAGCGATTCCACTAAAGTAAGGACAAGGTTGTTTATTTTCTCTAAATATATTTAATATAGTACTTGACATTTTAACTACAGCAATAAGAAGAGGATAAAGGAATAAAAATTAGATAGGAAAAGGCAAATTATGGCTATTTGCAGATGCTATGATATTATACATAATGACTCAAAAAATTCCACCAGGAAACGCCTACAAGTGATGAACACTTTCTGCAAAGTGGCTGGATATATGTTTACCAAAAAACAAACAAACAAAAAACTAAAATCAGTAACCTTCTGACAAGTAAATAATAAACAGACTAAAAAAGAAATGAGGAGAACAAAACCCTTCCTAAGAGCTTCAAATGATATAACATACCTTGGAGTAAATCTAACCAAGCAACTGAGAGATTCTTAAGATAAAACTTGATTCTGCATTTGTTTTACTTTTATTGGTTAATTAATAAAGAAATTGCTTTGAGCCTATAACAGGACAGAACAGAGCTAGGTGAGGAAAACTAAACTGAATTCTGGGAGAAAAAAAGGCAAAGTTAGAGAATAACAGGTACCCACCACCAGGAACAGATGAGCTGAAATCTTCCTGGTAAGCCTCAACCATGTGGCAATACATAGATTAATATAAATGGGTTAAAGTAAGATGTAAGAGCTAGCCAATAGAAGGCTACAGCTAATAGGCTAAGAAGTGATTTAATTAGTACAGTTTCTATGTGGTTATTTTGGGGCTGACCAGCTGGGAACAAACAAGCCACCTTGTACAATAGTCTTGGAAGAAAAAAGTAAAGAAGATAAGAGAAGATAAGATCTTCCTTGCTCATGGATGGATAGGATTAACATAGTAAAAATGTCATCTTACCAAAATAATGTAGAAATTCAGTTGAAATCCCAATCAAAATCCCAACCAATTCTTTACACACTTTCAAGAACAATTATCAACTTCATATGGAAAAATAAAAAACCCAGGATAGGTAAAACAATCCTGAACAATAAAAGAACATCTGGGGGTATTTATCACCATCTTTGCTTTTAAGTTCAGTCTCATGTGGAACAGACTCACAGATACACAGACACAAAGACACACACAAACACACACCCAAAACAGAATTTCTAAGACAATCCTGAATAAGATGCACTTCTGAAAGCAGCATTGTCCTTGCTTTTGAGATGTAATACAGAATTATAATAAGAAAAAGGGCATTATACTAGCACAAAAATACACGTGTTGATCAGTGGAATTGAATTGGAAAGGCAGACATAAATCCACATGCCTATACACTTACACACATCTAATTTTTGATAAAGAAGCCAGAAATTCCCACTGGAATAAAGAAAACATCTTTAACAAATGGTGTTAATCAAATTGGGTGTTGACATGTTAAAGAATGTGAATAGATTCATATTTATCATCCTGCGCAAAACTCAAGTCCAAATAAATGAAAGACCTCAATGTAAAACTGGAGAGACTGAACCTGAAAGAAGAGAAGTGGGAAACACCCTTGAACTTCTTGGTACAGAAGACTAGTGTCTAGTCTCCTGATAGAACTGATAGTTCAGGCACCAAAATCAACAACTAATAAATGGGACCTCATAAAACTGAAAATCTTCAGTAAGGCAAAGGGACCCCAGTAGACAAAGGGACAGCCTAAAGAATGTAAAAAGATTTTCATAAGCTCCTATTCTGACAGAGGAATAATGTGCAAAATATATAAAGAACTAAAAAAAACTAGATATCAAAAATATCTAATTTAAAAAATGGGATACAGATCTGAACAGAGAATTCTCAATAGAGGAATCTCAGATGGATGAATATAGGAGGTCTTTCTGTTTGTGTGTTGCTTTCATTGGTTAATGAATAAAGAAACTGCCTTGGCCTAGTTGATAGGGCAAAACTTAGGTAGGCAGAAAAGACAGAACTGAATGCTGGGAGGAAGAAAGTCAGGGTGGGAGAGGGAGAGAGATGCCCTGGATCCTCTGCCTGAGGAAGATGCTGGTTAGAATCTTGCTGGTAAGCCACTGCCATGTGGCAATATACAAAGATTAATAAAAATGGGTTAAATCAAGATGTGAGAGTTAGCCATAAGAGGCTAGAGATAATGGGCCAAGCAGTAATTTAATTAATACAGTTTCTGTGTAGTTATTTCAGGACTAAGCTAGCTGGGTGGCTGGGATAAACAAGCAGCCTTCTCTCTACAACAGAAGAGAAACACTTAGAGAAATGTTCAATATCCTTACCAATCAGGGAAATGTAAATCAAAACTACTTTGAGATTCCATCTTACACCTGTCAGAATGGATAATGTAACTAATGTGACAGACAAAGGTATCTGCCACAAAGTTCATTGAAGAACTCCTTTTCCATAAGAAGTTCTTTGTGTTCACCAGAACTCAGGAGGTGAACACTACCCTTAATGCATCATGTTTCCACAGGGTCTATACCAAGTTGGAATGCATCATAGCCTTATCATAAAGGCCAATGTGCTTAAATAAACTATAAAATTAATCACTTTTATACATGTCTGAGATTAAACTTTTTTTTCAGCTCTCTTTGCAGATAGTTAAATATGAGGTCATTTCATTATTGTTTTGGTGTTTTATCATTCTTCCCTGGTCTTCCCTTACTTCCCATTCTGGGTGCATATCTCTCTACACTTTATGTCTTATTAGTGAATATTTTTGTGCTGTACATATCCACAAGACAGGGCTCAATGCAAGCTTCTGTCACTACAGAGTCTTCAGTTGGAGGGTACAAAATAAAGGTCTTATTTGTTAGGTAGTATTTTAAGTGTTGAGCTAATGTCTACTTAAGATATGTAAAGTTTGTGGCATTTCTTGTCTGGCAAACTAATTTTGAAATTGTTTAATATACTACTGTGGCTGGCTGACTTGGTTACCTTGGCCAACTTCACCTTTAATTTTGCCAATAGAGTAAGGGAATACTATCTGTTTTCTGTCTAACTCTCACGTATGTATGTATGTATATATGTGTGTGTATGTATGTATGTATTTGTGTATCTCTATATCTATCTATCATCTATTTATATATCATCTATCCATCTTTCTGTCTGTTATCAATCAATCCATTTATTTCTATCATCTATCTATCTCATCTTATCTCTATTTATATATCTACATATACATCTGTTGAGATTTTCCTGATACAAAGGACAAGCCTTTTATGATATTCCTCTCCCTACAATGTATCTGATGTGCTAAACAAAACTGCAGCAACTGTTTCATCATTCTGAGAATAGGCAATAATACGGACAATAAAACTCCAGTGGGTAAAGATGCTAGAGTTGGACAATGGAAGATCCAGGGTCTTTGATGGGTTTATTGATAAAAAAATGCACCACAGTTGACTAAGTTTCTTTTAATGAGAGATAATTCACCATCCTTACATGAGCTTTTCTCAAATAGTATGTTCTGATGCCTTAAAGCAAAAATATGCCTAGTTGGTAGGGTGCTCTTACTTTTGATGAATAAAAAAGTACTGTGTGCATATTTCAACTTAAAAAAAAATCTTCCTCCCACTTGAAAACTCTAGGATTTAATGAACAAGGTAACCATTTATGGATATAGTGAGCAAAGACTTTTTTACTCCATGAATAAAGGAGTCTTTATCATGACATGTCCGCAGAGTTTGGAATTAGTCAGGAATAGGCTTTTCTGTGTGTTTGTACTAGTCTTGAAATAAATCACATTTGATAAGTGAAAAGGTGAGTTAATTCGAGTACTAGTTTAGAAGGCACATCAGTACAAGGAAGAAAAAAACAGTTAAAACAGCAGCTTTATTCAGAACCATAAAATGAGTGACAGATGTTTATCTTATGAGTCTAAAGACAAATTCATGTCAATTAAAATTTAAAAATGTAGTAAATATAAGAGCAAAGGTTTTTCTAAAGTGTTTAGTATCTTATGTTCTATGCCACTCTTCTCCACTAAACTCCTTTCCTTTCCTTTCCTTTCTTTTCCTTTCCTTTCCTTTCTTTTCCTTTCCTTTCCTTTCCTTTCCTTTCCTTTCCTTTCCTTTCCTTTCCTTTCCTTTCCTTTCCATTCCATTCCATTTTATTCTGTTCCATCAAAGTCAGGAATAAGTTTGATGCCAGTAGAAAGGATTTCAAAAGTTATTTCTAAAGGTTCATTGCAAGCTGTGGGTGAGGCCATAAAACACTTATTTTAATCTCAATCAAGTCAAAACCAAATAGATAGGGTTGCTTTGAACTAGATTTTTTCAGTTTTGTTGCAGTTATAAAGATGTTATAAAGCATGGGAGGACTTCAGTTCATTAGTCTCAGAGTCTTTCTTCCTTTATATCAGGACCCTTGTTCCTGCAACTGGGAGCTCAGATCTAAGCAGGTCTTTGTGTTCCAGCCTGCTTGGCACACATGTCATATTATCATCTGTGGAAAATGTGCTTACTGAAGTCCCTTTAAATGATAAAAGACAGTGGATGTGCAAATTTACCTTTCTCCATCCTACTTCATATGGCAGCTACCACAACATCAGGAACTCTTGCAGTCACATTGGATGCAATATAGAGTCTTGTTTGACTCTCTCTCTTTCTCCCCCTCTTCCTAAGCCCTTTTCTCTCTGTCAGTCTGGTAGGGTCTGTCTCTCTTCTCTCTCCTTCTCTCTGTCTCTGTCTCTCTCTACCTCCATTTTCCCCAATTTGAAATGAGGATAATGCCTCAGAGATTATATACTTCTTAAGTGGACAGTAGGAAAATAATTTTCTGTGGCTTTATCACAATATACTGATTTTTGGAACCATTTGAGTTGCAGTGGGTCTAATTGCCAACTACTGGTATTATCATGGTTAGTCACATCCCTGCTAACTAAAGATTGACTGATGTTTCACGTTCTGTCTGTCAGTGAAAGAATAAGTATCTCTGAATGTCTGCCCCAGTAGGAGAGGGATCAGAGGCAAGGACAACATGGGAACATGTTTTGGCATTTTTTGCACACAGTGATAGTGGTGTAGGAATAAATTGAGTCTACTGTACCAGTAACACAATAATACATTACAGATTGTCACAAGGAAATCATTATATCTGAACAGGTAAGCCTCTTCCGTGTGTCCTGGACATTTGCCCAGCCAACAGGATACAGCTGAAAGGGAAGAAGTGTTCAAATTTGTCCCTAAGATTCCTGTGATAAATTTTTGGGTGGTGAACTGTACTTATGCCTTTGTTTGCATCGCTTCTTATAATCCATCCAAAATATTTCTTTTAGTCAAGTTAGAATCATTGGAAGGCCATTGCTCAGTAACCTGTCCCAAATCCTGTGGTACTTAGGCCTAATTACTATTCATAAAAGCAATATACTGAAGAATTTTTGTTGCTATATCTATAATTTTTGACTTCTAAGCATTATCTCTCAGCAAAGGTGCCATTTGTGTGTGCATGTGTGTGTAAGTGTGCATGTGTGCGGAGGTGTGTGTGCACGTGTGTGTGCGTGTATGTGTACATGTATGCGTGTGTGTGTGCGTGTGTATGTGTGGTTTTAATGGAGGAGAGAGAGAACACTGAGGAATCAAGAATTTCAGAATGAAGTGCTTCTGCCTCTGGAACTAGAGGAGGTCACAGGAATCTGAACCTCCACTCTTGATATCAAGAATCATTAAATACTGGATGAAGATCAACATAGAAAAATATCTTCTTTCATAAATATGATCTCAAATGTAACACTTTATGGTGAAATTGAAATAGACAGAATTAGATTCTAAAATGAATTACACGATTGAATGGAAGTAATTTCAAATTGATTAGTCTGTATTCATTAACATTTAAAATATACAGAATGGTAATGGTATATTGCTCAGTGGGTAGAGTGCTTGCCTAACATGCACAGTGACATAGGTTCAATCCCCCAGTACCATATAAAAATTGGGCATAGTAACTTAGTCCTTTGATCCCCATGGATGCATAAGCATCAGGGCCTAATGGTCATCAGCTACATTATGAGTTAAAAGTCAAACTAGGCTATGTGAAACCTTGTCCCAAAAAGAAAAATATATAAACTGGTGTTCGATGGTTCATGGACACTTTATATATGGTGCCTTCTTTAATAAACTATATTAGCATAGTAGTTAGTATAAACTTGCATTTGTGTTTTCTTCTCCCCATGTGTGTGTATGTGTGTGTGCACACGTGTGTTAATGATTTATGTGTGTGTGTGATTTTTATGCCCATATATTGAGGGAGTGCATGTATCTGTACCATAGACTTGGAATCCACAGGACAACTTTGTATTTCTTGTTTTATCACTCTCAACCTTTCTCTCTTAGACAAGGTTTCTCACTGAGTCAGGGTGGCGGGCATCAAGCCCCGGAGATCGTCCTGTTTTAATACCTCACAGTCTGATGGCTACAGGCATGAGTGGTCACCTTAAGTTTTTATCTGGGTACTGGACACCCGAGTTTACAACCTCATACTTCAGCAACTGAGCCATCCCTAAGTTTGCATTTTAAAAACCCAGGTTTCTGTAGACATATTTTAGATCTTTAGCTGCGTCTTTATTTGATTAACTGCATTTCACTTTACTTATTTTGTGTGAGTGTGGGGGTTCATTCTGTTGCACAGATGTGGAAGGGAGAGCACCATTTATAGGAGTTGCATTTTTTCTTCCACCACTTGGGTCCCAGGGACCAAACTCAGGTTTTTAGACTTGATGGCAGGTGCTTCACACAAAGAACCATCTTGTTGATCCAAGCTTTAGACTTTTACAAACACCGTTTTCCCAAAGGATATCAAAATCATCATTCGCAAGACTTTTCTGCTCAAGTTTGTCAGAACCTCAATTCCTGTGGATGGGACGGAACTGATGGCTCCCACTTTGGACAGTCACACGCCATATATGAAACCTACTTCTTTGCTAACAAATTAAGTCCTAGGAAACACGGCAATGCACGCACCATTCTTTCATCATTTTTCACCCTGGATTACCCAACCTTTCTTTAATTAGTTCTGAAACAGGAATGCTGAAGAAGCCGAGGCTGACCCCTCTCTGACACTTACCATTAAGATTTTGGTCTGTGCTCCCTTTCAGAACAAAACCACCTCCACTTAAGACTCCTAAGATAGACTACTTAAACTCAAACCTGTTTGCTTAATCAGTAGATAAAGCTTTAAGTGGCATTAAGAAAGAGCCAGATTTTGTTTTGGTGGAGAGGATGGGGTGAAAGAAGAGGACCTTAATTAACCAGACTGACAGGCCCCATAGATCTCACAAGTGTTTAAATTAAGAATTGCGAGTGCTTGAAACTTGACAAGCCAGGCAGGATTGTCAGTGCTGCCATCTGCAGAAGAGGTGAGTGCAGACGAAGCTTGTCCTGTCTCTATCATAAGCGTTTTGCCGGGATCTAAGAACTTCACACTGTGAGCAGACTTGAAGGTTTTCTTTATTACCAGAGAATTAGAGCGGTAATTAAATTCTCACATATTTCAAAGAACACTGCTCTTTTCGAGGTACATATTTGGTATTAGATAGAATAGCTTCACTGGGGTGTTAAATGAGCACACACAGATCTATCTCTTGATTAAAAGAAATCCTCGTTTGTACAGGACAGAAGAGCTCAGGCTTAGTGCGCTCATATCAAATGCAGATCGACGTGCTTCAAATGGCTGGACACAGTGCTTAGGGAGAGGGAAGGTGAGAACTTACTCTCCTGGTCAGAGCTTTCCTGTCAACTGAGATGTATCCTGCAAGTTATTTATTTGCTCTCTGTGTGGATATTCACAAGTATAGATATGTACATATGTTCAGAACATGTTCTGTGATATTTGACATCTGGTAAGTCCCCATTATGAGACTCTCAAAGCTTCCAATGAGTAATAAATAGGGATTGAAAGAGAGAGCTGCAGATGGGGAGCCCTCAATTCTCCCCTCCTTTTTAAAAAAATTTAGGCAAATATGAAAGGTCTATCTTCCACTAAACACCTAATTCTTACTTATAGCCAGCTCCTGATTGCATGTGGATGTCTAGGGTGTCCAAGCCATTTGGTAATTAGAAATATAGCTTTTGGCTTTCTGAAGTATGCTATGACTTCCTTACAAAGCCAGCTTCTTTGCCAAGCTTTGATTAAACGACGGCCCAAGTACAATAAGTGTGTTTGAGGTGTTTGTAGATTATAAAACACTTTATTCTTAAAAAGGGGGACATTCTTTACTTGCAAAATAAAAAAAAGGTAGAAGAAGAAAGAAACATTTGGCTCTCTCTCTCTCTCTCTCTCTCTCTCTCTCTCTCTCTCTCTCTCTTTCTCTTCCTCTGTCACCTGGCTGAAGAATATAAAAAAAAGCAAGAAGAAAAAAAAAGTTACTGTGTGCAGTTAATATCGAACAGCAGCCATCTCCAGATGATCCCTGCTGCATCCAATTTCTGCCAAAATGCTTTCTGTTAAACCTCCATCAAACAGACACACGGCGCACAAAAGAAAACCTCATCACCAAGGGAAACTAATCCACCGGTGCGCAATGTAAGCCTGTCAACTTTTTATTATAAGAAGTCATCAGTCATTTCAGTGAAGATTAAAAGTATGACTAAATTGAGAAAATCCTCTTAGCCATTCGGAATTTTAATAGAGGAGAAAAGGGGGTGAGTAAAATTTAGACTCTGTGTGTGAGCATGTGTATGTACAGCATATATGTTTATTTATCCAGATCATCTGTGCACTGTGTACATATACATATATAAATTTATACACAGTATGGCCATTTCTGCATGTGTCCAGTGCACCAATCCTTCAACACTTATTTATACATGTTGTTTGGGTGAACGTTGGTAATTATGTCCATTTCCTCAGCACCCCCCCAAAAGGAGAAGCTACCAAACATTCATACATAAACATATAGCCTTGTAGTAGGTTCGCTCAGTTACCACAGACAAACAGTTTCTGATTCAAAGGAGCTTAAGAGATAAGAATGGAAAATGAGTCCTCACAGCTTTAATTACATTGCCACCGGCAACAAGGTGTTACAGAGGCAGAATGACAATTGCTATGACTCGGAGTACAGATGCAGGGTCAATATGCTATTTCATGCCCGCGCACCCCAGCAGATGAGCACCATGTTGTGGCTAGATTGGTCTCCCAGTGTTTGATCCCCGCAGCTAAAGTTAGTCCAATGGGCCATAGGAATTACAGGATGATGTGTGTGCCTGGAGAGAACTGGACCATCCTTCACTGATTATATGGATGGGAATGTGCTTCTCTTAAGCTGAAATGGAAAATGTGGGTAATTACCTACATTTAAAGACCATCGTTGTTCTCCCATTCCCAAGATTTCACCTGTGTGAGCACACAGCTATTGAGGGGGTCAGTTTGAAGCTTGAAAACCATCAGCTGCCGTCCCTGGGGTCCAACATTTCCTTTCCAAGCATTCTCAGGGAACTTGACAGCGGCCGCCCTCCCTCCCACGCCTTGGTTTGCTTATCTTCCTCTCTTTTCTCAGCACAGGAACCGGGTTGTTGGAACCACGCATTTGGCTACTCACTTCCAGCAGGCACCCTCCACGGGGTCGCCGGAAAACAATCAGGTCAGTCCTGTCACTGTCGAAGAAGACAAACTGCATCTGTGTCTTACCTTTATGCGGTCACACGGGCGCACCAACTGGCAGGGAAGTGAGTTGAATTCTTTCTTGCAATCACTAAGGACCATGTATGACCGAGAAACCTGCCTCCCTGTGCATAACAGAACAGCAGTTGCTGACACCTCTGTGAGAGTCAGGGGAACCTGGCAGCCGTTTCAGCGTCTTCTGGTCCTCTGATTAAAGTCTTCTCACTCCGGCCCCCACTCCCAAACCAACTGGACCCCTTTACTAGTCCAGCGGTGCTAGTGGACCACTGTAATGTTCGGCTCTGAGAGCCCTACTTTACTTTCTGTAACCTTCCCTTCCATCCAATGAAAAGCAACTGTGGCCTTTTACTAAGTAAATGAGCAAATATTTTCCCAGTGTTCACCAGGTTAGATCCCCATTTAATTAAACTGGCTCATTATGTCCCTATCTGATTAGCAGAGTAGAATCAATTATTCAATGCACAAACATGGCTGCAGGAGCTTGAGGTGTATACAGAGCTGTTCATTTAATTCCAAGGACACTAATTAGGTACAAAGCAAGCAATAACTTTAACAATTGCAGGCACAAGCATACATGCAGTACAGGACAAGGGGAAGGGAGGGGGGAAGAAAAGCAGGCCTTCATTTTCTTAATAAGCTGGATTCTCTTCCCCCTAACAGGGTCAAGAAAAAAAACAGAAAGCAAGAGAGGATGAAATGTAGATCAGGAAAGCTAAGCATCCAGGAAATAACCCCCCGGGATTTGCATATGTAATGGTGTTCTGCTACTTTTGTACTTTATAATCAAACAGTAGGCAATTATCCAAATTATTGACAGCAGATTTCTCATTTCAACTGCAAATTAAGGCCATTAATAAAGCTTTCTAATGCAAAAGTGACTAATTAACTAATGGAATGGAACTCGGAAGCTGTGATATCAAAACCAGTCCACCACATATTGTGGAAACACAGGGGAACTAATTAGTTTAATTATCAAAACAGCTAATTAAAATTACACAGTTGCCTAATTAGTTCTTTGCGTTTTTTCTCTGGTTTAATTGACAGGATGGAGTTAAATAGGTAACTGGTCTCAAAGAGGGAAAGGGGAAAAAAAATACGGAACCGTCTAACGGCTCCTGCTGAATATTTTAGCTGATGTTATCTCATGCATGTGGCAGACCAGAAGCAGGAAAATAAACGACTCTCATCCTTTTGGTAAGCAACTCCAAATTTTCTGGACATAAATCTGCCCTGGGAGTAAGCTCTCAAGAAAGATTTTCATGAAGTTAAAAGGCTGGGATGTGTCGATGCCTCCGAAAGGTCAGGGTGAACACATATTTCGGAGGAGGACAGCATGTGGTTTTTCTTCAGGAAGTTAATTTTTCACTTAGTTTAATTTATACGGTTCTGTATGTGCGGTTCCCTAATCACTGCCAAGGGACAAGTAAAAGTGGCTTAGATAGCAGAGTCGCTTCTGAGTCAGAGCAGCCTGAGAGATAGCAACAAAATGGAGAGGGGAAGCGTGAGTGTTCCCCCTCCCAGGGCTGAGGAATCTCTTCCTGAGTACTGCCCACATGCTGAGAAATGGGACTCCAGAGAACACTACTAGAGGATGTGGGTGCAGCTTCTGGAGGAATGCAGCCACGTCTGGCTTTCCATGTCCTTTCAGCACTTGCCCTTCTGGTCAGCACCTCCGGGGCCTCCTGTCAGCCACTGTAGGGCTGTGGAGGCTGCAGGCTCCATACAGAGCAGATGGTTTCAAATGCCAGTTAAAACACTGAGTCTCTTTTAGCTTTGCCTCAATGAAGGGCAACAGATGAGCTGGCGACTGCAACTGTTCAATGTCTTCTGTAAAAGTTGTATTCTATGGAAGGCCGCCTATTATGATCCTTTTAGTAAATCTGTGTTTTGGCCTATATGTGAGGTGAAGTTTGGTGACCTGGTCTCTTTCATTCCCCAACATCTCTGTTTTCCATTCATTTTCATTACTTTTGTTTTTTTTTCTTTATGCTTAAAATTAATATGTTGGCTATGAGAAGAAATGACAAACCAAACCTTAATGGATTAGAATCACATATGCTCAGTAGTCAGATATTATGTGCTTAAAATATGTTTTGTGCATATAAAAAGAGGCATATAACACACATATCCTTGTAAACCATGAAATATAAAAGAGAGCAGATCATTATAAAGCCATCACATAGCTGAAGGGCATAGTTTTGAAGACATTCATGAGAATCTCAATGGCATTCCCACACATAGACAAAATGCACCAACTTTACGACTTACCAGTGTGAGAAGAAATTTCACTTATTCATTTCTCTTTTGAAAACTTCGAAATACAATTTGTCATCACTTCAAAGACCATGCACATATTCCGTATCCCTGCAGTTCTATGTCTGGGCAAATTTCTTATATGATTATGCCAGAAATATAGTAAAATATGTTAATAGTAGATGGTTGTAAAAAAACTATTCTTAAATATTTTTCTTTTTGAAGTTATTTTTTTCTAATTACATATTATTTCTTAAACATCACAGTTAAAAGTATGATTAAAGAAGGCTTCACAGGGTTTGGAGATGGCCTATAGTATATTGACTTCAAAATCATTTAATATTCAACATTTGGTGAATTCTCCCATGTATCACACTTCATCTCATTGATTGGGAATATACCAGTGAATAAAACAGAAGTCTCTGCTTCCATGATCACTCTGTCCTATTGTGGCTTACAGGCATTACGTAGATAGATAAGAACTATAGTATTACCTAATGGTTCTATTGTAGATAAACAAGGTCAAGTAAGTGGGAAGAAACGTATAGGCTTCTAGTTTAGATATCACAAAGGGGGAGGTTTCATTTAAAGAGAAGCCTCAGTGAAGGTGAGGAAGCTACCATATGTACATCTGCAGGCAAAACCACAAAGGCCATCATTTTATTGGCTTACAAAAGTAGTCAGGATACCATTGTAGGTAAGACAGAATTAGTAAAAAGAATGAGCAGCTACGGTATTTGCCACCAGACTAGGTCCTTCTTTCAGGATCTTCAATAGGCTCTGTACACATATCATTTATTTTTGGTGTGAATGAAAATATATTATTTGATGGTTTTGCACAGTAAAGTGTGTTGGCTAATACGTTTTCTGTCTCATGATGTTATACTGGTTGATGGATGGAGACTTGGTAGGGCAAGAGTTGAAATAAGAGGATGCGATTGTCATTTGATAAGGAGAGAAGGCAGTACATGGGGCAGTAGCTACAGAACTGAGAATAAAAGATCAGACAAGGAATATGTTTGAATGTAGAAACAGAACCAGCTGAATGAATCCAAGGAGACGAAATTGTGTGTGACAGAATGGCCATTGCAGTGGGTCAAGCTTATCAACAAAACGGGTCATAGTAAAGCATGAGACCCAGAAGGTCCAGGCATCCTGATTATGTAGCAGCAAAGGGTTGGATATCTTGGTGGGGCTTAAGATAGGGAAGTGAGGACTCAGAGAAGTAAGAAGCAATTAGAGTCAGCCCTTACCTGCCATTTTGGTCAGAGCTTCTGTTCAGCCATACATCATTTAATAGCTTCTTGAGGTTGGGTCAAAAACGTGCACAAAGCAGACTTAAGTCTTGAACCTCTGACACCCTGCTGGTGTGCCGTCATTAGTGGGCTCTTTCCCCTAATGCTGCAGAAATATTTCTGGGAGGGTTACTCTTCTGTGGGACACGGACATCTTCTTTCAAGGAAGCCTTCATTAGTTGCATATCTTAGTGTGAATATTAGCAATTCAAATATCGCCCACAAATTTAATGCTTTTGTCTTAATTTAAGAAAATTTGCATTCAGACAGTTAGAAGATATTTTGGTTTTATGAAAATCAGAGTACTTTCTGCTTTCTCTGAAAAATTAAATAAAGTCCTCAACGAGCTAGAGCCTGCAGACCAAATCTATCCTGATACCTCTTTTGCTTTGTCAATGAAATTTAAACTTAATGGAGACACACCCATTTATCTATGTATTCCCTCAAACCCCTTATCACTAAGCTGAGTATGAATAGAAAGCATGGAACACAACTAAATAGTTTATAAAACGGCATATATATGGCATAAATTATTAGAAGCCACACAGGAGTCAGTTGGGCAGGTAAAAAGTGGAAGGTGGGGAGGCAGTATAGAAGTTTTATGCTGCTCTGCCTATCGCCTTGAAGTAAAAGAAGAGAAACTAGTTCCCAGTGCGGGCGGCTCAGCCATGACACTCTTTGTTTTGTGTTTTATGAGAAGGCAAGAAATTGAGATATTTCAAAGAATGAGTGATCCAAGAGAAGCTGTATCGTTGATAGTTTCTGGCATGCCTTTACCATTGGGATGCCACCAAGATTTCTTAGCCTTTTGTGGGAGGGAGCTATAATATTACAGTTTACAATAATATGCTCCCCCTTGATGACTTCATGGCATGATATAATATTTTATATTTTGAATTTATAGATCATTTTTTCTATTAGGTTCTGCATGACTACATTTAAGAGATGTTATAAACACATGGAGGTTCAGATTAAACAGGTCTTTTCTTCAGTTTTCCTAGTTGACTTGCTAGAATTCTGTAACTCTATTAATAAGTCTTTCAGTATGGATTGCTATTTTCATTGCTTTATTTGTTTGCTTTTGTTTATTTAGCTGTTTTATTTTTAATTTTATAATTGTCCATTCTAAGTGTTTGTGCTTTCCATTGTTCTATTTCAGGCTTTTTGTAGTGTCTCTTTGAGCTGATTCTAAAGGATGCTGGGATAGCACAAAAGATGGTCAATCTTATCAGTTTTCAAGCCTGAAACTGAGGAGTTTTGCATTAGCGTTTGTCAGGAAATTGGTAAACAACTTCTTTTTTGTTGATAACACTTTATGAAGGAAGTTTCATAGCAATTTGTCTCTTTCTGTTTTATGAAATGGGTCCAGAAACATTGGTAATGGCTTTTCCTTGAAGATTTGGAAAAATTATTAGTAAGTGTATCTAGGCCTAGGGTTTTTTTTTATAAGAAAATTTTTTATTACTACTCAGTCTCCTTAATTGTTTGTTCTTATAGTTTAATTTTGATAGGTAACATGATCTGTCTTCAAACATGCTCATTTCTTCTATATGTTATCATTTATTGCAATATATATTTAATAAATGCCCTAGTGTTCTTTAAACACTCCTGATTTTATTACTCTTGTTCTTCTTTCTGTTTGGGTTAGTTTGGTTATAGGTTTTCCAGCTTCATTTATTTTTTGTCATATCACCAACTCCTTATTTTATTAATTTCTTGGTTCATTCTTTTCATTTCCATTTTAATCATTTCTGCCTTAATCTTTACTTCTTTCCATATAATGATTTTTACTTTGCATTACTCTTATTTTTCTAAGATCCTGGCATAAAGCATTAAGTTTTTACATTTAAGTTTTTCTGTTACTTTTTAACATAGGCATTTATAGATACAAATGCCTCTCTCAAAACTGCTTTCATTACACCTTGCATACTCTGGTATATATTGTGGTTTCTTTTTCCTTCAAGTCTAGGAAATGCTCAGTTTCCTTCACAATTTTATTCATGAGGACTCAGCAATAAATTGTTGCTTCCCAATGGCTTTAAGCAAGTCCTGCAGTTTATCTTGCTATTGAGTTCTAGTTTGAAATGGAGAAATACTGTTGCTAGAAAATTTTAAGGGTAATTTTCAGAAGAGAGGAACTGTTGGCAACTAGTTAGCCAACACCAACAGTAGATTTAAAAAGTAACACAGAAAACTATCATTTTTAAACAAGCTGAAAATATAATTATAAAAAGTATTTGAACTGAGTTCCCATTTATGGGGAATAAATTTCTTCCCAAATATCAGTGGTTACTAAATAAAAATTTAGTGTCAAGTGTGGAAAAGTTCCCTTCAAGTTCTTGATCAAAGATACTCAAGATTTCCCTTAAACAACACAGGCTGTTACCATTGCTGTTGGTTGTGCACCATAGCTGGATAGGAAGACCCTGCTATCATAGCCAACAAACACTCTAGTTTTCGGTCATAGAGAGGTAAAGCTAGATCTCAACTGGAAACTTCCTCATTAATGACTGGTTGCAATTGTTTGAAAAATGCTGAGAAGAGTCACCAATGGCATCATTTATCTGTGAACCCTGAGAGAAAACAAGTTGTGTCCATTGGCGAAGAAGTGGCATGACTATTATGTGGGTAACTAACTATTTTCTTGCTGAGTTTGAGGTCCACTTTTCCAGTCGTACTTGATACTAGATGTCTAATTAAGAGCCTGTGGCTGAGGAGGTCATAGGTTCTAGGAGAAAGCCTACTACCCTTGTTCTTCTCACACCAGCTGTGGGTATCTAGACGAAACCTATGGTAAAGGAGCCTGTGACATTTCATCATAGACTCGGGAGGGGATCATGAGTTTCCACCTTTCCGTAAGAAGATATTGACAGCTGCAGGAGAATGGGAAGTCCTTTACTTCAATGTGTAATCATTGTTTAGTTCCCCATGCTCTAGTAAATAACACTCACCTATGCTCATGACAGCAATCTGAATTAAACTCAGTCCACCGTTCTCACACACATCCACAACAGCCATGAAATGTACTAGGGAACTGCTAGAAAGGAGAAAGGATTCAGTGAGATTAGGAAGACGAAAAGAACACTTAATGGGGGTGGGGCGTGAATGTGACAAAAATGCTGCACACAAAAATGTCAAATAATAGTAAAAACTGTCTTTTATTGTTAACATTAAAATATCTTTTTGCTTCCAAATGTTGAGTATGTTACCAGGAGTTTCATAGTTTTCTGGGGAGAGTGTGCACTTTGTCACATTTGATAGAATATCCAGAGACATTTATTGTCTATTTGACCTATAATGTCACTTAACTCTGATGTTACTTTGTCACTTTTCTTTGCATGGCCTGTCTATTGGTGAGAGTGGGATACTGAATTCATCTACCAATACTGTAATGAGGTCAGTCTATGCTTCAGTAGACAATAGTACTTGCTTTACAAATAAATGTGCTGATGTTTGGATTTTGTCTTTGCAGTTGCAGTATCCTCTGAATGAATTGTTTCCTTTATTAATGTGAGGAACGTCCCAATTTTTTTTAATATCACTGAAAAATTTGGGTGTGAAATCTATTTTGTCAAGTATTCATATTGCTATACGCATTTTACTTTTAGTTCCATTCACCCTTCTAATAATATTGTTATAATTTAGTATAATATAATAATTTATTATAATAATAATTATTAATATCTTCAGTTTAATTAGTGTTGACCATAAGCAAATGGGTGTGGGGTCATCCTCTAAGGCATGGGTAGCTGACCAGTGGTGACAACCCCCAAAGAAAAGTAGTTCTTAACTGCCAATATTCACCCATCTATGGTTGGGACCTTGAGAGGACATCCACAAAGCTGGACTTCTGAGTAGCTTCAGTTTTACATTGTACGTGTCATGTGTAGGCAACCATAGATGTGCCTTGATGTGTGCACCAATGCATGTCATGTGTAGGCAACCATAGATGCTGTGCCTTGATGTGTGCGCCAGTCACATAATATCCAGACGATAACACTTTCCAGCTCTTTTCCTTGTCCACTGAATTTTAGATTCTCTCTGCTCACTCTTCCATGATGTTTCCTAAGCCTTGAGTCAAGGTATAGGTTGATATATATAACCCATTTATGACAGATCACTCATGGTCTGTTATTCTCAGTGCCTTATCCATTATGAGACTCTGAATTAAGCCCTACCCAAAGCAAAAGAGGTTTCTCTGCCAATGTTATCTATGAGTATAAACAAAAATATTAAGGTTATCTGACAAGATTATTTCATAAACCATCAATCAGTTCTCCTCTAGTGCCTAGGATTTCCTCAGTCCTGAGATTTTGACTAGGTTTACAGTGTGAAACATGAACTACTTCTGGGAAGCTTTAAATACAGCACTGGGTGAGACCATTGAAGTCTTTCCTACCCAGACAGTCAAGTATCACCTCTTAGTACTACAAAAGCTAGCCAAAAATGAGAGGGTTTCCTGGTCAAATGAAGATTTGTTTCTTGATATCCTACAACCAATGTGGGTGCTGTCTTCATAATAGGGTCTAGTCATCTTATTACCATGGGATTCCAAGAGCAATGGCAAAAATATGCATTATTTTGGGTTTCCCTGGAGCCTTCTTAACTAATGTCTCATCAGGAGATATACCCTGCCTGGCACTTAAATTTTCATTGAATAATCCATGCCCAACCATTCAGGATATGAGAATCAAAAACTGCTAACACTCAACGATCTATTTAAATCTATGGCTTAGTTCATGTTGTTTTGCTTTCATTTTATGTCTGGTCATTTTCTAATTCCCATTGGCTTATTTACTGCTTTTTTTCTTCCTTGTCCTTCAAAGATATATTTATCCTTCTCCTGTGCGATTCTTTAACATATATCCTGTAGTTCTGATTTAGTGTTTATGAATCACTTCAGTCTGTGTTTCTCTTGGGAAGTGAGTCTAAAAGTTGTATGATTGAAGATTAGCTCACATAGAAAAATAAAGAAAAATAGAAAAAGGAAATTTGAATAGAAGGGGCAATAATAAATATTTAAGTAAATATGAAAAGAAAATAGGTAAAGAAATTTTTAAAAATCCCAGTATTTAGGAGTCTGACGAATTAGACACCGACCTCCAGGTCAACCTGTGTTCACTGACAAATCAAAGAAATGACAGGTTATATAAAATTGAACTTTGATATTAAATGAGGGTAATTTGATATAAAATAAAAGGGAAAATATAAAATATGAAAAGAGAGGGAGTTGGTTCTTCAAGCATGAGGAACTGAGTTTGAATCTCTTCTATCCACATAAAGGTGAGGCGTGGCTGTCCTTGTCTGTACCCAGAGTGCTGAGGCGAGGCATGGCTGTCCTTGTCTGTACCCAGAGTGCTGAGGAGAAGATGCTGGTGGAGCCCAAGAGTTCATTGGCTATCCAGCCTAGCTGAATTGACAGCCTTCTGATTCAGAAAACAACTTGATGAGGAGAAAAGATGGTGAAGAGTGATGATGGAAAACACCTGGCCTCCTGCTCTCGCCTCTGTGTGCACCGGCATGGACCAGCAAGCTGGCACTAGAACTCGGTGGAAGTAGAGCTCTGTGTGCTCTCTCTCACTTAGGCCTGCAGATGTTTCCTTGTGTGGTGTTTGGGGAAGAGAATGTGGAGCGCAACAGAGGTATCCCTGCATCTGTTTGGTCCCTTGCAGGAACACAGTCATACCTCACAGAGAGGGGCCCTGGTGTAATCCCATTTTTCTGTGCTTCTTTCCAGACAGTGGTGTAGACAAGAGGCTACCAGTAGTAGGCTAAAAGCCATTTCTTTTTTTATCCAGTCAAATATCAGAGTACAGTTTGGTGATGCTCCTTTTGGGTTTTCAGACTGAAGAACTTGAGGAGAGACCCTTGTATCCAGAGGCACCTAGATGAAGACTTGGGGGTTCTTTTTCATGTGACTTCTTGCCACTGCTTAGCTTGAGTGCACAGAAGATTTTCCTAATAGTGTACCAGGTAGGTAGTGCACATGGCTGTTCTTCTCTCTCTCTCTCTCTCTCTCTCTCTCTCTCTCTCTCTCTCTCTATATATATATATATATATATATATATATATATATATATATATCTTTCTTTTAAGTTAGATAGTAGGACGTATGGTGTGGATTTTCTGAGATTTTCCCTTTGTCTTGAGGCTTGAACATGGCTCCTATGAAGTTGTCCTCGGTGCATTGACAGATGAGACCTCTTCATTTGTTCCAGAGCCTTCCAGAATAGACTCAGGATTCATTCTCCTTCTGTTCTGTTCCCCCAGTGCTTCTTCTCTTGCATGCTTTGCTACTAAACAAGATATTTCTCTGTCATCAAAGACTAGCCTCATTTTATTTCACAGAGTATCAATCTGTATATTAGTGCTATCTGCCATCTAAAGAGCCATGTAGAAATAATATTCATGCTAAAGTAACTTCTATTCTGGATGTGATATCCACCACTGTTTGGTGTCAAACCCCGTCTTTATAGCTTCTGGCTGTCTTTACTATATCCACTTTTAAAACTATTTTTCCCTTCTTAGGTAGGCACTAAGGCTCGTAATGGTAGGAGTTAAATCCTCAGCTCTTGGCCTATAGAAATCATCTAATAAATATTTGATTAATTAAGGGTGAATATATTTTTCAAAGCATAAATTGTTAAATATAGGTGCTGTTCTGAAAATGTGCTTACTCTGAAAAAACTCGCATCGAGAAATACACTTGGAAATGGACTTTGGTAAGCAGTAGGTTTACACTACAGCATACCCAAGGGGAAATGTGGAAATTTCATACATTTATAAGGTGGCCAAGAGATCTTGCATCCTAGATAATGACACCAAATAGAGAGCTCAGCCCATTATCTGAAGTGACACAAATGGTAAGAGAATATTGACAGCTAGAGCAAAATACATGGGCAATTGCAGACGACTGTTCCTGAAACTCAGGGAATGCATGATCTTGAAGCAAATCACTTAATCTCTTGATGTCTCATTTCAACTACTGAGTATATAATGAATGACTATTATTAACTACCACATGGGGTATTGTGGGACTTAATTTGCTAATGTTTATAAAGTGCTTCAGATTGTCTGATTAAAGTATGAAGTATCATCATTATATTATAAAAGAGTATGTGAAATTTCATTTTAATTTCATAAATATGAAATTATACCTTTCTACTGCTACTTAAAATATCCTGAAATCCTACACATAAATTGGTTTGTATTTGAATCTGAGTCTCCAGGCATTTGCACAGGCTCTTCTCACTGTCATCTACCAACCGGCCTTTTCTTTCATTGCTTAGTAAGCTCACAGATTTCAACTTCAGCTGACTGAAAAGGGATCAATAACTTTCAGATAAATTATTGCCCAGGTAAGTTGAGAGTGATGTGTTATGTTAAAGTTTTATTTCAAGTGTTCCTTTTTTCTTCGGGAGATAATTCCCTTATATCCAAATGTAATTTCAATCCCTATGTACTAATACCCTCCCCACCACTCAATTATTCTCTTACAGCAATCTTCGACTGAGGTAGGGAGATTAGCCCAAGTCAGTGGTTCCTTCTGGAAATGTCTTTCTGGGTACCCTGCCTCTCTATGACTAGATTGTATCTCAAGCTTGCTACAGACCTTGGAATTCTATGTGACATTCTGGGAGGTCTCCTTTGTTTTTTGTACTCATTACTATTATGTTTTTAGGTTTACTACCCATTCTTTCAGAGTTTTACTTAGAAATACTTATAAAAAATGAAAAAAACTTGATGATCTCGATGATTGTCTTGGGATTATTTTGTTTAAACATTTGATTGAAAGTTCAAATATAAATATTCAGTCTGAAATATGTTTCACACACAATAAATGTTACACGAGACCTAGAGAAATGGTTCAGTGGGCAATGGTGTATACCCCTCTTTCAGACAGCCTGCACTGTCAGAAACTACATTGGCAGACCACGTCTGTCTGTAATCACTGCTCCAGGCATCAGTGACCTCTTCTGTTCTCTGTTAGGCCCTCAACTCATATCCACATATGTCTACACAGACATGGTAGGTACTCACAACTGAACACAAAATAAATAATTTCATTGACTTTTCTTTTTTTGTTGTTCTTTCTGTTTTTGGAAAGCCATGTTATTTCAGTCCTGGGTCTCTGGTCTGTCCTTCCTCTGGTTCCTGAAGATGCAGGCAGTGTCAAGAATGGGCTGCCTCTCATGGTGTGGGCCTCAAATTGGATCAGTCACTACTTGGCCACTCCCACAGGTTTTGCATTAGCATTGTCCCAGCACATCTTGCTGGCAGATGATTAGAGGTTTTGTGGCTGGGTTGAAGTCCCAGTCCCATTGCTAGGGGCCTTGACTGGTTATAGAAGTCAGCCAGTTTGAGCTTTGTAACCCTTTTTACTAGGAGACTTTGCTAGGGTCACGCAAGTAGATTCCAGGTAGTTTCCTCTGAACTAGATTTCTACTTTGCCCCCCGTATGTCCACACAATATCAGTTGTCTCTCCAAGTACTTTCTCTCTCCATCCCTCCCATTCCCTACCTGATCTTTCTGTTCTCATCCTTACCTGTCACCAGTCCACCTGCAAAATCTATTCTATTTCCCTTTTCCCATTCAGTGGAGATACCCCAGAATGTCCCATAGAGTTTCTAGGTCTGCATCCATCCATGTCTTCCCCCTTGACCCTTAATGATGTTTTGTGATACTCATAGATGGTTGCCTGGCCCAAATGTCATCAGAGGTGAGTCATCCAGCAGCCTACAGGAGCAAATGCAGAGACTCACAGTCAAACACAGTGGAGCCACAGGAATCCCAGAGAAGAGGGGGAAGACAGATTATAGGAGTCAGAGGGATTGAGGACCAAGGAATTAACTAAGCAGGGCTCATATGGTCTCACAGAAACTGAAGCAAGAAAAATGGAGCCTGCACGGGTCTGTCTAGGTCCCCTCCATATACCGAATAATTGTGTGGTTTGGTATTCTTGTGGGACTTTCTAACAGTGGGGTGAAACTGTCTCTGACTCTTTGACCTGCACTTTTATCCCTACAGCTTTACCTTGTCCAGATTTGATATGAGGGTTTGTGCCTATTCTTATTGCATCTTGTTAGGCCATGTTCAGTGAGAATCCCTTGGAGGCTTGTTCTTTACTGAAGGGCAAAAAGGAGGAGTAGTTCTGTGTGAGAGGAGAGGTGCCAGTAGTGGGGGAGAGTGTGATGGAGGAAGGTCATTGGTTAATTAATAAAGAAACTGCTTGGCCCTGATAGGTTAGAACATAGGTGGGTGGAGTAAACAGAACAGAATGCTGGGAGGAAGAGGAAGTGAGCTCAGACGCCATGCTCCCCTCTCCCGGGCAGACTTGATGAAGCAAGCCGCCAGGTCAGACATGCTGAATCTTTCCCGGTAAGACTGGTGCTACACAGATTATTAGAGATGGGTTAAAGCAAGATATGAAAGTTAGCCAGAAGAGGCTAGATATAATGGGCCAGGCAGTGCTTATATGAATACAGTTTGTGTGTTGTTATTTTGCTAGCCAGGTGGCCAGGAGCCATGGCTGTGGGAAGAGGCCCACAGTTCTTACTAAAAGGGTGAACTGTGGTCCAGACGCAATGTGTGCAAGAAGAGTACAAGTTAAAATAAAATATATCTTTTTTAAAAGTTCGTGGTCCAACTTTCTACTTTTCTCCCACATATATAGTCTCATGTGTCAGCTTTTGAAGAAGCGGTTTGAGTTAATTGGTTCTCAATGCTATGAACTGCAAAGCACATAGGGTGATTATCTTGTTTCATTGACTGCATTTACCCCTTTTGTCTGGCAATTTTGTCCTGTAGTTCTGTGAGTTTGTGTAATTGTTTCTCTGACTTAAAGTCTTTTTTATCTTTTTTCTGAAAACTTACGACTGGGTATGGGCAGCCCTGGACCTAGTATGAAGTTTTCTTATTTTTCCTTTGCACTTTCCATTATTTCATCTTTGCAATTTATCTTGAGAAGTTTATTGGATTATACTTTTTTGGAAAAGATTTGTTCATTGTTATTCATTTATTTGTATGAGTCCTGTATAAGTTTATGTATACCACTTGCATCAGATGGTAGTGAGCTCTGATGCAGATGCTGGGAACTGAACCCAGGTCTTTGAAAGAGCAGCATGGGATCTTAACCACTCATTCAGCTCTCTAGCCTATCAATTACATTTTAAAATTCTAGATTATTTATTTAAATAATCACTCTGTCTCCAAAACATTAAGACACTAGTCTTCAATCAGTGACTTGTGACCCCTTTGGGATTCTCACCCTACTTATCCTGCATATCAGATATTTACAATGTGTAACAGTAGCAAAATTGCAGTTCAAGAATAGCAATGAAGTCAGTTTATTTTGGGGGGTCACATTCAAGGGTCACAGTGTTAGGAAGGTTGAGAACCACTGCATTAAGGTTATATAAACATTGTCATCTGTTTCTTTATCATGAAACTTTCTTTTTATTTCGTGGTCCCTGTAATCACCCTTAGGATAGTAAGTACAAGTGTGTGTGTGTGTGTGTGTGTGTGTGTGTGTGTGTGTGTGTGTGTGTGTGTTTCACATCTTTCCATGCACAAACACATACATAGACATTATGGTACATTGGTGATACATGTTTTACAAGAACATGTCACTGATTCTCAAACACCTTAGTCGCCAAACCCCAAATACTAAAATTTACTGAAGATCCTAAACTCTTTGTGTAATTTATATTTATGGGTGTTGTGTTAGAAACCAAAGCTGAGCCGCAGCCCTGTGTCACACAATGACATTTCAGTCAGTGAGAGCCTGTGTACACAATGTCAGTCCCTTAAGATTACATGGCCTAGACACACCAGAGCCAACTCAGTCTGTGCAAGTACACACTGTGAAATTTGCACACCACTAAAATTGCATTTTTCAGAGCATATATCCATTGTTAAATGACACATAATTATATTAAAACACTTATTAATTTACGAATAGCACTAAACCTGTCACATACTAGTAAAAATACTATTTTATTGGCTGGCCTAACAGAAGACAGCTGTGATAGCAAAGATGTTTCAGAATCTTATTTATCATGTGGCATCATGCATTGTGTTGCCTCTGAAGAACTGTTGCTTACACTCATTAAAGTAGGAGGCAAGTAATGAAAACAATAGCCCTATAGTATCAAGAAAGTGGTTATGACCTTGATCAAACATACAAAGGGCAGGAATCACACAGGTTCTCTGATCTATATTGTTTACAAACTGTCGTTATATGCATACAGACACATGTGTGCCCAGCCACCCCCCCCACCTTTTAGAATACTACCTTGTACTTTTATCTTTTTTTCTCTTGACTTTATTTTTCACTTTATTTTTTTTTTGTTTGTTTGTTTAGTTCCCCCTTCCTCCACGTTGCTGTGTTTAGAAGCTCTCCTCAGATATCTGATTACAGCTGCCTGACAGCCTCTCCTTACGTACTGAAGACTGACTGGGCTCTGTGTTTGGAGAGAGAATTTTCAATGAGTCAGTTTATCTAAGGCAGTGGACCTCAACACTGTGAAAAGCGATGTTCATCTGTTCAAAAGCAGGGGGCTTATAAATATGCCTTTACTGTACTGTCCTCTGATACAACGTAACCTTTCAACACATAATTCACCAATAATAATGTTCTTACAGAATTGAAGTGTGAACAGGACAAATAAGTGCACTTGTAGTAAAACTGAGTATTTTACAGTGTCAATCATTCAGCACATGGGTTTCGCTGTGGTGTGATATGTCAGAAGCTTGCATGCGGAGGTCGAATCTCTGTGAAGGTGGCAGTTACACATGGATAGACATGTGCTAGTGAGCAGCAATGACATGTGACAAGTAGCATGGCTTTTTCCTTAAATTTCATTGTGTATATTTAAGGCACATGACAGTGTTATGAGATAATGTCCACATAGTAGAGTGGTTGCTACAATGAAACAAATTCCCATGTCTGTCAATCACAGCTGTCTATTATTCTATTCTGTGGAGAATGATCCTGAACTACTTTTTTACCAAAATATCAATTACACTGTGCTATTAACTACTATCGTGATATGATCCATCAGATCCTCGGATTCATACATCTGCATATCTGCTATTTTATATTCTTAGATCTGTATCCTTCCTTCCCTTCAAAGATATAGTAGATATGTGAGATAATAATCAGTATATATAAAATGCAGTTAGCAATCTAGATTTACATAATATTTCCTTCCTTTTCCTTTATGACTGCCTGCTGTGATATCAGAAGTCATTGTGGATGGTGGGCAGTCTTCTCCACGAGACATAAGATGTGTTTAGATTAATTGTGACTCCTGTGAACAGAGTTTTTTTGTGTTAACATCTCCTCTACTATTAACTGCCACCTTATTTCCAGTCTTCCTCTACCTTACAAACCCCGCTGTTTGGAGATCCAGAAAGACTTGTTTGCCCACCATGAATTGCTTGCTCTTCAGCATTTCTCTGTGTGGCTTCTGTACCTGGTCCCGAATCCCTTGTATTCCATGTCTTCAGAGAATGGCACTGATTAGTGGATGACAGGCACCAGTGTGATGAATGTCTTTGTTGTGCATACAAAGAGCCCCATTGCTTCTCATTTGCCCTCTCAGCCAACTCTCTGTTCCTCTTTGCCTCCTGCCTTTGGATGAACTGATAGCGCCCTGTGTTCTTCAGAGCATCGGTGCTGGTGCTGTCTCACTCTGTTTCCCCTCTGTAAGCAGCGTGGTGGAAGCTTCCACTGGTCTCCTTAGTTAGCATTCTGTTTTTTTTTTTTCATTTCTCTGAAATTGGTTGACCTCGCTCATCTGCGTGTACTCTTTTCTCTAGGTACCTCCTTGAAGGCTTTATGATTTTTATTACTACACATCTTTGGAAAGTGGTGAAGTCTAAGAAGCAGTGTCCAATCAACCACACTGAATTGGAAGTCCCAAGTAATAACTTAGTAATTAGAAAAATCAATATTGTTAAGGCAAGGCTGGGACAGAGCCTTTATGAGGAGGAAAGCCTCAGAGACTTATAAACCATTTCTCTTCACAGAGCTGTATCACATATCTGTAAGCCTAGATCGTAACTTCACTGTTCGGCACTATCTATTTAAATAGAACTGAGCACATTGCAGATTAAAGTTTCTGAGAGGTGACAAAAGACAACAGTCCCTCACGGAATAAATGTCTTTAATTCCCTTAAAAATAGCACTCTTTCTCGTAAACTAAAATCAAAACCATTTGTTTATTTACTTTGTGTGTAGGTGTAGACATATCTTGGAGACCATGTTGATCCCCAAGATTGAACTCAGGTAGCCAGGCTTAGAGGCAAGGAGCCTTACCTGGTAAGCCTGTTGCAATAGGATTAATTTCTTACACCGACCTTTGCCTATTTCTGGGTTTTTGTTGTTGTTTTGATTTTCACTAAAGAAAACTTTATTCTATTAGTAAAAAAAAAAAAAAACTCTTATATTCTCTCTCTCTCAAAGAAAAGATAATAAATCAGCTTTGAACTTAGCTTCTCTTTCCTGAATCAAGGTGTTTGAAGACAAGATACTACCTTCACTTAACCCTTTATATTTTGTGAACACACTTTTATGTTTTAATTACAAAAACTTTAGTAAATTACAAATAATTTTACCTTCAGAAGTGAGTTGTTATCTACATATATCAATAAAATTAATAAACTATGTTTAAATTCTTAAATAACTAAAATGATAAAGAGTTAAGCAGATGCTTTATCTTTGGACAAAAGCTTAATGTGGTAATCACTACTTACATACAGTGGAACACAGTTAAATGTATTGAAAGGAAGCCATGTCTAATTTTGAGGACCATATCTCCTGTTATTTCCTTTGTCTTCTCTCATTTTCTCCTGGTGCAAGGAAGGAGAGCTCCGGTTGCTGCAGCTTCCCCTTTCTCTCCAGGTCTTGGTTTTACTACACCACTCCTCTATTACACCTGCTTCTAGATGAATGGATGGTGGATGGAGGGATGGGTTGATGTGTGGGTGGGTGAATGGATGGATGGATGGTGGATGGATGGATGGGTTGATGTGTGGGTGGGTGGATGGATGGATGGATGGATGGTGGATGGATGGTGGATGGATGGATGGGTTGATGTGTGGGTGGGTGGATGGATGGATGGATGGTGGATGGATGGATGGGTTGATGTGTGGGTGGGTGGATGCTTTCCAGACTTGGTGTGGAAGTGACTATGTTTTAGCAGGCTGTCTCACTTTAATAAAATAAAATAAGTCAATGAGTAATTGTTGTAGGAGGCCACTTGTTTGTTCCCAGCTGCTCAGCCCTGAAATAACTACATAGAACTGTATTACTAAATCACTGCTTGGCCTATTAGCTCTAGCTTATCATTGGCTAGTTCTTACATCTAGAATTAACCTATTTCCATTATTTTATATTTTAACATGAGGTTCGTGGCCTACTGGCCAGGTTCAAACTGGTGGCTCATATCTTTCTCCTCTGGTGGCTCCAGGGCTCCTCCTCACTCCACCTTCTTTCTTCCAGCATTCAGTTTAGTTTTCCCTGCCTAGCTCTGTTCTGCTCTGCTATAGGCCCAAAGCAGTTTCTTTATTAATCAGTGGTATTCAGAGCATACAGAGGGGAATCTCACAACAAGTAAAGGTACACATAAATGTGTATCAGAATTGTTTGAAAAGAATTGAATAAAATTTGGGAAGAAAAACATAAAAACACAAAAGTGTATCTGATCTAAAATGTCAGTAGCATTGTAAATAGTATGGCTGCTTTTCAGTTGAGGCATGCTTTTTGTCATGGAAGATATGCCAGTCATTCTTTTCTATTTGTTCTAAAAATATGAAATACATACACATTTTCTACTCATATATATTTAAACTAAGACCATGTAATTCCTTTATGAAAGACTATTTTATAACAATAATGTACTGCGGTGTTTTATATTATTTTATTTACATAAAATAAATCCATAAATCCATACAGAATAACATTTCAAAACCCAGTCAATTTATTGGACTATGTATGATATTTGCCCCATAGTAAAAGAAAAGTGTATTTTTAACCAAATTTATTATTTTGAATTAAAACCCAATGCTTTGCATCAAATAGATGCTATTTTCAGTTATTTTTATTGTGATATTTATATTTTACTCTTATCACTTGCATTTCTGCAGTACTCTCTTAAGATATGCTTTAACATGGGATAAAATCAGACTCTCTGAACATGGAGGACAATGAGGGCTGCTGAGAAGGCAAGAAAAATGGCACTGGGTTTTGATCCTACTGCATGAACTGGCTTTGTGGGAGCCTAGGCTGTTTGGGTGCTCACCTTCCTAGACCTGGATGGAGGGAGAAGGACCTTGGACTTCCCACAGGACAGGGAACCCTGACTGCTCTTAGGACTGGAGAGGGAGGAGGAGAAGAGGGGGGGAGGGGGGAGAAAAAGGAGGCGGGAGGAGGCATAAATTTTTAATAAAAAAAAAACAAAATAAGTGAGACGTCCTAAAAAATGTTTACTGAGAAAAATACTACAAATGGTGGGAATATTTTAATAAATAGTATAGTTTGCATATTTGACTTGGAAAGATACTCTCACTTTTGTTTTTAACAGAATTTCATTGTAAAGTAACATACCACCTCCTCCTTGGACCACAGCACACCAGTCCTCAACTTCCAATTAGCATCTCCTACAACCTTATTCATAGGTACAAATCAGTCAAAAAATCAGTTATAGGAATCACACAGAGTTCTAATGAGAACATACTGCAGACACAAAGAAAGCTGTGTAGAACCGTCGATCTCTTTGTGCCGCAAAGACTTCTGCTACTGCCTGAGCAAGAGCAGAGGTATGTCACTTAGAGATGTATATTGAGGGCCATTTTCTCATGTATATCTGTGGGTAAGTCCTTCCGGAGGCTAATTCTGATAAATATGAGAAGGTGACTCCACTCTGAGAAGGCTAAACTAAGCACTAACTTCCTAAGCAGCTATAACCCCTATTTGCCTCTGGATATTTACCCTATTCCTCCATATTCAAATATTCTGAGCATATAAATAGAATTTTATAATACTATTTCATTCATTGTTTTTCTTAAGCTTAGGGGAATATCTCACATGCCCTATTTTTTTTAAATTGGTTTATTATTGTGAGTAATTAATTAAATAAGTATGACACTTACATGGAGGTCAGGATGGATGAATTGTCACCTTGGATTTCTTTCTTTCTTTCTTTCTTTCTTTCTTTCTTTCTTTCTTTCTTTTATTTTTCTTGAAATTTAAATCTTCTTATACCATTCCAGTGTGAAAAGTAGTCCCAAAAATTCATTTTCCCAATTATTTATTAATTTGATGATAATCTTTTAATACAAATCTGAAGATACTGTTGTAAATGCTAAAAAAAAAGTAAACAAAATTAAGTGTCTATTTTCACAGAGTCACAGTCTATAGCAGTGGTCCTCAACCTTCCTAATATTGTAACCTTTAATACAGTTACTCATATTGTGGTGATCTCCAACCACAAAATTATTTTTATTGATACTTCTTAACTCTAATATTGCTATTGCATGAATTGTAATGTAAATATATGTGTTTTCCAATGGTCTTAGGCAATCTCTGAGAAAGGATCATCTGACTCGCAGAGGAGTCATGGCCCATAGGAATCACGGATTTATAAGGAGAAATAGAAAAAAAATAAACCCATAGTGTTTCAAGTACTAAAGTGATATGGAAATTGGTCTACAGGATGATCCAGAAAACTTCCAGGTAGAGGTAATAGAAATGAATAGTGAAAGGCTAGCCTCAGTGTTTGAACGATATGTAAATTAATTAGCTGGGTTCTACTACAGTAAAACAAAAAGAAAATTTTAGTATCATTATTGCATGGAATTCCGCTTTACAAAACATGCCCACATGCTGCAAATCTTCATGACTCTTTGTTACAGAATATTTGTTTACATGATAAAGATGTGTCTTTTCCATAGCACCTTTTGATTGGTCTAATAAAGAGCTGAATATCTAGTAGCTAGCATAAGGAACTTAGGTGGGACTTCCAGAGACAGAAAGGACTCTGGGAAGGAGAAAGATGGAGATGCCAAGAGATACAATGCAATCAGGATGTGCAAAAGGAGAGGTAACAGACACTAGTCACATGGCAGAATGCAGAGTAATATAAATGGGTTAATTTGAGTTATAAGAGCTAGTTGGGGGCAAGTCTAATCTAAAGACAAAACTTTCATAATTAATTAAGACCCCATGTTATTGTTTGAGGCCTGGCAATCCCAATAGAAAAAGTATTATTACAAATGGTGTCCAACATGTGGCACATACAAAGATCCCGCTGCACATGGCTTACAGAGGTGTGGTTCTTTTAAGAGGCCCTGTTATGCAACAGAGCACTTGCAGAAAGCTACATAGTAACTCCTGTTACAGTGTATCCCAAGAGCTGGGGTGGTGAGGCAGATCCAAAGGGGGCAGAGTCAGCACCATAAACTAGGGTCACAGCAAATGGTCTATCAAGGTAAGGTTTGGCTCAGAAGGTCAGAGAAGGCTATAGATGTACATAAACTCAGGTCCAGGCTGAGAAAACCAGTGAACAGGTTACAGTGTGCTTAAAAATGTGATTAGATGCTGAAGAAAGAAAAGAAAGTGGATATAGACACAAAAATTAGTTTAACAATAATCAAGTGAAGTCTTTAAAGAGAGATTAAAGTAATATAAAAGAAGTAAGTCACCTAAGGATGGGAAATAGCATTAACACAGGGTGTGTGTATCACGTGTAGTGCTTTGTTAACTTTAAATGTTTAAATGTTAATGAGCAAAACATGACAGCTGCTGGGAGATATTGCCTTGTGAAAAGAGTTGCTAAACTTTCCAGCCTGTGTGTTTGGGGGGATGCTTTAACTTTAAAATGGAAACCAGGATATGTGTTACATAAGGATTGAGGTTATACTTTTGTCATTTCTATAGTTTTGGAAGTTACTTACTCTGTTATATTAGTCAGAGGCAGAATAATTCCACATGGCATGGCTTCACCTGTTAGAGAAAATGTTGATCAGAATAAATGTGATTATAGGAAATAGCTTGGTGATTCCTGCAATATCTTTAGCGTTTTAAATGAAAAGTTAGTATTTGCTGTTCTCCCACCTATTTAAACAGCAACATTTTTATGGATATTTCTTGAATTTCCTATGTATTTTGATTTATTGGGTTTTCATTTTTAACTAACGGGACATTTCCTAATTCCCCATATTGTTTATGAAAGAATGGGTGACCACGTGACATTTTGCTTAGTCTTTGCTTCATTCTACTTCTTCAATAAACATACCGCATTATGCTTATTTTCTTAGACTGTATTTTCTGATTTAAGTGTTAGATGTCTTATTTGGGGGATAAAACAAATAGCAAGTGGGAACGAAATAAGAGTTTATCTCAATAGAAAATAATGGTTGCTACCTTGTGAGAAACCACAAAAAGTCAATGGATTGATTGACAGGAATACCTTATTAAAGTGAATCTTTTTTTCTGCCTAGGACACCAAACAGCAAGTCTCAAAGTGACGGAGTTGACCTTGAGTTGCAGAGTTTATTTCCATAGTGTTCTTGTATATGTTCCCCCCATTTATTCACCTTTCATACACCACAAAATCACACTCTGCTTCTTTAATGGCGTCTTTGGATGAAGATTCCTAGCTGTTTCTGCGGTTGTCAATGGGGCAAGAAAGGTCAGACTCTCTAGAGATTCACAGATTGATCTGGTCAAGTGGCAGAGACCGTGGGGAAACCTACACTGCCCACAATACATTAGCTGTGTCCAGGCAACCGAAGGTCTTAGGCTGAAGCAATTGTGCAAGGATAGTGTCTATACTAGGGTAGGTGGCTGGGAATGCATAGGGCAGCAGCATTGAAAAGCAGAGCTTGTACAATAAGTCAGATTTGTATCTGATTCTACTTATGTATAATTGTCAGCTCAAAATCACAAGGAAATACCTTCAGGGAAACACCAGCCCTGGTTTTTACAGAACCTTAGCTAAGGACAATAATGAGCAATCTATTTACATTATTAGATTACTTTATATTTTTTAAAAGACGCGCATTAATGTACTCTATATAATAAAATGTTTTGTAGTCCTTTAAGTGAATACTGAAAAATAATTATACATAAAACATCATGCTTATGGTGTGAGAGAAAATTAAGCAGTATATATAAAGATGTCTATAGTATTAATTGTCATAAATATACTTTGTTGCGTTTGGTTATGAGGTAATTAGAAGGTGTAAAGTGAAAGAAAATAATCAACAATTAAAGAAAAACACCAAACATTTGGTTCCATAAACAAAACAGTTTCAGGTAAATAATTCTGCATGAAAGATGCAGGGAAGTATTAATTTTCCAGCCTGGGAGGTGCTACTTCGAATCCTGCTATTACTACTTTATAATTAATCGAATGTGTGGTTTAATTTTTTTACCTGTTAAGGAAAATAGCATCTTATAGACTTCCTAATACAATGGAATCCAATGGCATTTTTAAGGGCTGTTTAATACATAGTGGGAGTTTAAGCGTATTCTAATAAAGGATAAAATTTAAACACGGATGACAGGCAATGACTGGGATTTGGTTACACCACCCTTGCTTCTCTCGATTTTAATTTCTTTATTGTTTCAATAATTGGTGTGTTAAGAGTGTTTTCTAGAAGCCAGGGAGAAATCCAGGCACTCAAAGCAGAGCCCTGGTATTTACAAAGGTAATGAGTCTGTCAGCTGTATGGAGTCAAGAGTGCTTTCTGTTTGGGGTTGCTATCCTGGAGCCTAACCTAAAGGGACACCTTTCTTAGGCGATAACAGTTCATTTGTCTTCATGCTAACTCTATCAAGGAATTTTCCTGTGCAGAAACCAGCTAGTGTGTAGCGTGTTTTTTTTTCTTTCTTTCTTTCTTTCTTTCTTTCTTTCTTTCTTTCTTTCTTTCTTTCTTTCTTTCTTTTTAATGTAGTGTACTGACAGCTAGGAAGGAAACCTAATCTGTCAAACTCATTTCACCTAAGACCTCAAGTATGAGTTCAATCCTGATCCTTAAGGCAACGGCATGGCTGAAGTACTTAGTACCTGACCTTTTTGATTTTGAACATGCAGTACTCTAGGGATTTCAGAGGAAGGAGTGTATTTATTTCTCTTTGTATGGAGAAACATAGTCATTATTTTGGGTGTTGCATTTAAAAATCATGTGTTTACGCTATCACTTGCCTGAAGTGGCATACTTTGACGTGTTCCATCACAGCGGTTCATTTACACCGCACTAAACTGCATGCTTATTTTTTCTTTACTCTTCAAATCTTGTGCAAGTACTAAATTAGTTTTGCTCCAATAATAAAGTCATGTTGTTTAATCTTGTCTAGGTTTCCAAAACTAACCATGAAAATATGGAAATAATGTCAATCTTAAGAAAAATGACAAATAATTCCGTCGTGCATTTGCAGCTTACCAAGGTGCAATATCTATCCTGTAAATACTGACTTCCTCAATATTATTTCCACTGGCAACTTGGCATTTCTACATCTCGAGAGGGACCTAAAACAGGTATTTGACAAGGATTTCTCCACCACACGATGGTGTCTTTTTACTTCTCACGTTTGTAGAATGAGTTGATGTTCAGTCAAGGATCATGAGGGTGTTTATCAGGTTGAGTTTGCAGGTGTGGGCAATGGATGCTGTCACTCGAGGCATTGCACCTATCAGGAACACAGCTGAGCTCACTCTGTTGTTAAGAATCCAATTTCTGTAAAAAGTTAATATCACTCTATTTTACTTGACAACTATTCTGTGGGCAAGTGAATAACAACTTAGACAAGAACATCAACAGTTTCAGTTGGTATGTCTTGCCTTTTTACTTAAAAAAATCACAGAATCTTCACTTGTGTTACTGTAATTTTCAAAACTCAAAAGCAAATGAACCAATTAAGACAGTCAAAATAAGCCATCAAAGTTCTAGGGCTTTTAGCACAAAACAATGACCACTGGCACTGTTAGGGAGACTCCTCCAAATAAGGAGCCCCTGCCTTACCCAAGGCCAAGTCTGAGCTAGGTGAACACCTAGGGGCAGATAACCTGCCGCTTCCTCTTGTGACAGTCTCTGGGAGAGGTAACAGCACCTTGTCTTGAAATTCTATCTAGAAAGTTATAATATTAGAGATATATTTAGAAAGTAATTGGTCTATGTAATGTTAATTCATAATCTATGTGAGAAATGGTTTAGTATTTCTACTAAGAGATTAAAAGAAAATGAAAGATCTGCCATATTTCTAGGGTTCTTTTCTGGTCACCCCTGAATTGACTACATGGCATGACCTCATCCTGCAGAATGAGGAATATTTTTGCCTTCTTTGTGGTGAGACAGTTGGGGAGGGGTGTGGGTGAAGGCTGCTTGTTCATTTCCCGGCCACCCAGACCCAAAATAATCACACATGAACTGTATTAATTACAGCGCTGCTTGGCTAATCACTTAAGCATATTGCTAGCTAACTCCTATATCTTAAATTAACCCATTTCTGTTCATCTATGTATCAGCACAAGGCTATGGCTAAATGCTATGGATCTGGGGTATCTGTCTTATTCAGCAACTACATGGCATCTCCTGACTCTGCCTACTCTCTTTCTATATTTCTCCAAGCCTGACTATATTATGCCTACGATAGACCCAAAGTAGCTTTTTTATTAACCAATGCCAACAAAGTACATTTTAGCATACAGAGGGGAATCCCATATCAGAGAGGTGTCTTGCTTTGGTTTAAACCCCCTACTTTTAAACTGAGTGTTGTCTCCTTAACTCTCTGTTCTGTGGACTATTGCATCTAAACATAGAAAGTAATGCCATCTAAAAAAGTGATAATAATATTATCCGACTATATATATTTTTTTCCAGCAGGATTGCATTATTATTAATGCTGTCATCATATTGCAGTTAGAATTTGCATTGATACCATTGGTACAATCTAAAAATATCAGCTAACCATGGGCACAGGTACCTGCGACTATAATCTCAGGAGGCAGAGGAACGAGGACCTTTACGAGTTCACAACCAGCATGGTCTATTTAGGGAGTTTCCAACCAAGCATAGTTGTGTAGCTACATGGGAAGACTCTGACTCAAAGGTAAACAAGAAAAAAAAACACAAATAAATATATCTCAATTGACAAGAAAGTGTTTGTGGAAAAGTGAATTCTTCCCACAGTCAAGTATTTCCAATAGGAATGTCTCAATTTAAGTAGCACAAAGATCACAAAAGTGTGTATGTAAGTTTTCTTCAATATGCAAGTCAATTTACAAAATGTTAACAGGTTATCTTAGGTAATCATCCACTGTCTGGTCAAACACATAAGATTAAAGCAACAGAGATCTCTGAACTCCCTGACAGTGTTTAAGATCTCAGAGATGGCAATGTTTGTAATTCTGTCTTAGTGTGTTACATTGCTTGAAAACCTTCATGTAAATCAACATTGCTAGAATATTTTTTATTTTAAAAAGTGTTTAAGTCATGTTTCCATGCTTAAATGCTGTTTCTCTTGGACCCTGGACAGATCTTCCTCGGGTTCGATCTCTGCATTCCAACACAGAAGAAGGTCTTGCAACCTTCAAACAATGAACAATTGTCTTGGATTTTTGATGGCTCTTAAAGGGCATTTTAAGGAATAATTCAGTTAATTTGGGTATTCCTCCTCTTTTTATGGTACTATATCTGCTTAAATTATCTTTTGCAGGTAGAAGCTTTCTTTGTTTAAATAAGCATTTTATTTGACTTCATGTTAAATAGTGCTTCAGGCATCCTGACTTAACAATAAATTTGTGTTCAGAAACCTTTCCTAAGACACTGTGCTGTATTCATATTTCTCTTTCACTGTGGTTTTGCATGGATAGTTACAGTCTTAACTGTATCTTATTATATCTCATTGGTTTCCTTCATACACTGACCAAATAATCCTGGAAGACACTCTGAGGACAGAGGGGTATGCTTCTTTTTGCTTTAAAACTCTTGTCTTAAACTAGCCATGGCCTCTATTAACAAAAGCCACCATCTTCTGAGATCTAAGTATTGAGTACATACCTGTGGGACTTGTGTAGGTTATATCAATAGACATTTACTGGGAATCCCTTGCTCCCACACCCTCTGGTTTGTTGGAAAAATCAGATCCCTGGGGAAATTAAGAAAAAAAGAGAGGGTTCTTTCCAATAAGAGCTCACAACATAACAAATACAACAAAGCTTTGGAGATTTTAAAAGAAATGCTGAAGGGGTAAAGAAAAGCCTCTTAATACAGTCTGGGGCTACGATTACATTGACCAAGACTATGGAAAATGTTACGTTGCATGGTAAAGGGTAGACAGAAATATAAACTCTCTCTCTCTCTCTCTCTCTCTCTCTCTCTCTCTCTCTCTCTCTCTCTGTGTGTGTGTGTGTGTGTGTGTGTGTGTGTGTGTGTGTGTGTGAGAGAGAGAGAGAGAGAGAGAGAGAGAGAGAGAGAGAGAGAGAGAGATTCTGTCCTTCTGTATGTTTGTATTTGTCTGTGTTATAGAGACAGAAGAATTGAATTTGGACCAGTTTGTTGGTCGATAGAAAAATATCCCTGGCAAGCTTATGAGAAGAGATTTTGTGAAGGTACTGAGGGTGGGTGGAGATGGAAGCATGAGCAATCAGATTGGGTGGGTAGAGGGGTAGGGGGAAAGTACTGAGAGAGACCATTGGATGGGTGGAGTATTTCAGTGCAAGGGAATCTCCTAGGACTCTTCAAAGATAACCCCAGTTAAGACTCTAGCCATAGGGGATACATAGCCTGAACTGGTCATCTCCTGTGACCAGACTGGTGCCTAGCCCAGTTATCATTAGAGAGGCTTCATCCAGCAACTGATGGAAAAGATGTAGACTCAAGAGTCAAACATTAGGGAGAGCTTGGAGAATCCTGCAGAAGAACAAGAGAAAGGGCTGAAGGTTCCAGAGGAGTCAAGGACACCACAAGAAAACTCAGAGAATCAACTAACCTGGGCTCATAGGAGCTCACAGAGACCGAACTGACAACCAGGGAGCCTGCATGGGACTGTTATCTGCATACGTGTTATAGTTTTGCAGCTTTGTCTTCCTTGGAAAGGAATCTCTGACTCAATTCATTTACTGGCTTTTAGGACCCTACTCCTCATAATGAGTATACTTGCCCAGACTTAATACGTGGGAAGGTGCTTGGTCTTACTGCAACTTGATATGCCATGTTTTATTGATACTCATGGGAGACCTGCCCTTTCCTAATCAGAAGAGGAGGAGCAGTGGATTGGGGATTAGGAAAAGTGAGAATGTAGGGGAAAGGGGTGGGGAGTAGAGAAAGGAGGGGAACTGTGACTGGAACGTAAAATAAATAAGTTGATTTCAAAAACCAACCATCCAAAAGGCATGGAATTAATATTGTGTATGAAAGACTGCACTTGAAAGTCACCTTTTAGATTTAGAAGAAAGCACTAAGAGAAGAAGCCAGAGAAAGATTTGTGGCTATGGCATAAGTCTTCCAGAGTCCCTTCGGAGTAAGGTCTTGAGTAGCACTGAGAGGCGCTGATGAGAAGGTTAGCTTTGTAGATCAGAAAAGTCATTTTAGCAAAAGTGCTAAGGAGTGGATATCATGGAGGTCAGGAGTATGGCAGATGACACAGAGAGGTTGTGACCAGAGTACAAACTAGTTTTAACGACAGTGGTAAAATGTGCACAGAGACATGGGATATGGGACAAAAAACAGACTGTGCTTTTCCCTCACCATTGACTCTTAATATAGATCAATTTGCTATGTTAGAGGGATGTAGGTAAGGTTCAGTGAGTTACATGAGCAGTGATAGAGCAGTGAGTGATTGCATTTCTATGGCTGGCTTTTATCAAAAGTAAGAAAAAGGCAAGGCCAGAACAGGGTGTTAAGGGGCAGGATTCAGTGGAGAGCTGCACTCAACATTTAGACTCCAGGGACATGAATGGTCAGGGTGACATGCTCCATGTGAGTTCAGGAGGTCGGAACCACTTAGCATTGCTACGCCAGGACTGCAGAAGGCCTCTAGAACCCTTTGAAACCAATCAGGTGTCATCTTCTTGTCTTACAATAAATCTATTTATTTTATATTTTAGTCACAGGTTCCCCTCCCTTCTCCTCCCAGTCCCTTCCCCCTACCTCCTCACTATTCCCCAGGATGCCCTGTTTCTGCTCCACTGCAGTAATGGAGCAGCATTCTGAGATTTCACTAAGAAGAATCAAAAGCACGAGCCTACAAGTATACAGGCCTGTCACACGGACAGGGACATTCCATGGGCATTCTGCTTTGCTCAAAGATTTTTGTTAGGAAAAAAAAAATGCCCAACTTATCTGTTTGGAAAGAGGATTTACATTTGCAAATAGATTTGCAGGCAGATCCAACAGGCAGGGCTTTGCCATTTGCAAACCCGCTTGAAACATCTGGGCTCCTGTCTAGTCCAGAAATTCTTATACAAATGGACAACCCTGAGATCCTCGTTTGGACATGGTTTAAAGAGGAGACAGAAATGCTTAAGTGATTTGCATGACTTTGTTGGTTTTGGAAGCCTGGCCTATTTTGTTAACAAAATAAAAGGACGAGCAAAAGCTGGGCGTGATTTTTTGTTAAGGGTGAATTAAATAAGTGAGATCAATAAGGTACAGCAATAAAAGTGCCTGGGCTTTGTTAAGTGGAGAAAGGTCACGTGACATTTCTGTGAAACAATCTTATTAATGAGAGTTTTAATTTAGGTTTCAGTTTTGCCTACAGCCCTACTGATAAAAAAAAAAAACATGCAAAGGAAGACTATACTGATGACTTATTTATTGTGGACCAGAGGGGTGTTTTCTATAAAATTTTTATTATGTGTGTGTATGCATATATATATATATATACATATATATATATATTTTTTAAAACATTCCTATGTAGTTTTATAAAAAGTATTATAATAGCTAATGTAAGATTGACTCAGGCTAAATTTACCCTGCACCAGTAGACTATGAGAATTTTGTTAGTGTTCCATTGACGCCATCAGTGGAGAAAAAGGCAAAAAGGAGGTCCAGTTTCTGCTCCACTGTAGTAAGAAGCAGCATGACAAACAGCAGCTGCTGGCTTCATGAACAGCTTTCCCCCTACCCATGCCCAAGGCATCACTTGGTGTACTGCAAGATTCTCCAGAAAAAATGTCTTTTGACCTTGTAGCCCTTCTCTTTTATTATTTGTAATTTTTCTCCCTAGAACTGTGGCATCTGTGGAATCTGGGTGCTGCTGTGGTGCTATGTGTTCATTTAAAATGTACAATGGAAGTTTCAAATTGCAAAGAAGAGTTTGAGTTTGACATTACCAGAAGCATCTGTGCTAAGGTTCCTGAAATGCTAGCCACATATTTGAAATTCTTGGAGGAATGAGTGGTGAGGAAGCTGCCGAGAGGAAAGCGCTCACTCATTTTATTTTTTCATGGTAAAAACCAAACGTGGCTATTGCTATGAGAAAATCAAGTTGAGATTTTGTCGTTCTGTGTTGATGAGCTAGAATTTTTGCCTAGTTAGCCTGCTTGTTGGTGTGACACACAGAACTCCATACTGAATGCTAAGGATCCCTAACTGCACAGTCAGGTCTATTGCTGTGAGTCATGTGTTTGTGGAAGGGGGCGCACGCGCGTGCTCACAGGTGTGTATAATAGTGCGTGTGCATGTGCATGTCTATTTATAAACTGGCATACCTACCTCAAAGGATAGAAAATCTTTCAAACGTGAGACTTTAAGACATACGAACTTAACTATTTTCAAAGCTCTAGTATTTTAAACACTGCTTTCTGACCACAATTTTTTCTGAGTTGCTGCATTTTGCTTTGGTTGCCTGTGGGACATCAATTCTTTCATGATCTAACTCAGAACTACAACGTTCAGTAATGATTCTTCCCTGCCCCTCCAAGCTTTTGAAATCCTGCCTGTCTCCCACTTGAACTCTGCCAATAAAGACTTATTGTTTCGCCATGTATCTGTTGTCAGCACCAGGCCCCCGAATGTCTTCCTCAATTACTTCTCTACACTCTTAATCAACGAGTCCTGGTGACCTACTGTTTTTCCATTTAGCCCAGATTTCGGTACCACTCAATACTACTCACCATTCTCGTTTTAAGTGTAGGTTTGAAGTATTTTTTTTCTCAAATGCTTTTTCCTTCATATTCTTTAAAAGTGTAATTTCCTTGGTCTCATGCATTTCCTTCTATACCAATCTCTACACCATTTTTAATGGTCTTCCTGAAATGCAAAATCTAGTATGCTCTTCTTTAGTTTAGAAGGTATCAATAATTTTAATCTGTGCTGACAGTACAATATGAACTTTGAAAACCTTTACCTGATTTTTTCTGATCAACCTTTTATCCCTCGTATATACACTTTTTCTTTACTATTTTCATAAAATGTTTTATTTCCACAAGTGTGTCACTTTTTTCCCTTGTATTAGTATGCATTGCTCCCTACATGGAACACTTTGCCCTCCTTTTCTTTTGGGTCGCTTCCGACATTTTGTTTAACACAAGGTATCCTCTTCTCTAAGGAACATTCTGTTTTCTCCAAACCACATTGGTTTCTAAATGTCTAGGCAAATAGTTGGTTCATCTCTCACTCATCACGGGACAGTTATTTCCTGTGTCTTCCATTAGAATGAAAACTTGTTGCTATCTAGACCTGAGCTTCCTCTCTCAGTCCTCACTTCCTTTGACTTCTCAAATCCATTTAGCTAATTTTAAGGGAGAGATCACTATGTGCCATGGGACCTTCTGCTCATTGATTAGAATAGACAATGAATGGATCAAATCAACTCTTTCAAGGCTCTGGTAATTACCCTTGCTTAGCAATGGTCCATGCGTATTATCAGACATCACTTCTGGGAAAGGTTTGCGTTATCCATAGCTCTATCAGACAAGAACAACTAGAACATTAGTGTGAAATCTTCATCACTGTGCCTTATGATCTCTTCCCTTGGTTGATTTTAGTCAGTGTCTTTTTACTATAGTGAAATGGAACCATGAGCATTGACACTTTAAGTCTGTTGGTAAATCTTCTAATAAGTAATAAACCTGAGGTAACTTTAGGATCATCCGATCTTGAAGCCCTTGTCCAACACTGGAATAGTCTTGAGGACTCCATCAAGCTGAGAATGTAAGGGCCACTCCAAGCCTTTGTGAATGTCACATCTCTCACAACATGCTTCTTTGTAAGAGTAGACAGAGACTGTCATTAAAATTGGGTTATCTTATTGTCTTGTTCAAAACTCATTGGTCATTCTCTGCTTATAGGATCAATTCCAAACTTGTTACTATAGACCACAATGAATGTACCCTATGCAGCCTTTTCAGAGACCATTTTCTCTAATGATGTACCAGCCACAGGCTAACTGACCCTGCTTGACCTTCCAAACATTCATTTATCTTAGTGATTCTGATCTTGTTCTACCATTTTCCCCTAATATTTTTTCAGTTTCTTCCCACCTAAGATGTTCTTTATGTGCCCACAATGGTCTCCATGGGGCTATGTTCTAGGCTACCATCTTTTGAAAAATTTAGGTTTTCATTACCATCTTCTTGATCATTGGACCCCACTCATAATTCAGGAAGAAAACCAAGGAGTTGTTTTTGATATTGCTCAATCCTTTTATCAGTGCGAGGAAAATCACTGAAACTAGCTCACTGGCCTGCATTGCCTTGACTTTATCAGACCAGTCTTATGTCAACCACTGAATAACCTTCTAATCAGTGAGACATTTATGTTTGTGTACTTTCATCTACAGACCAATTAATCTGGCCCTAAGTTACTGTCCCCATATGCCTTAGTTCCTCTTGTGGTTCCAAGGTAAGGCTCAGAAAAAGAAGAGACTACCTATTACTGAATAAAATAATTATCTCGTTGAATCCCCTCAGTGGCATATTTTTGAATAAACCATTTCTAGTCCATCATGGAACTCTCCTGTATATTACCTTCTTTATAGGAACACTTTGCCCTTTATTACCCAAGACATAATGGATATTTCTGGTTTAAAGATTATCTTATGAATTCCAGTAATGTGAAAATTTGAATTAATATCCAATGACAGCCTAAATATTTATTTCAAAAATAATTAAATATGGCATTATTGTATAATTAAAAGAAAAGGAGAACTTTTTTATTTAAAAAAAGAAGAAGAGACTTCACTTGAGCAGAAAGATCTCACAAAACTTCTTTAAGAAACAAAAACTATGCTTGCATCAGATTGTGTCAGCAGTTTAACACCATTTCAGGCTGAAGAAATAGTATGTGCAGTGACCTTGAGCTAAAAAAATGACTGGCACATTCAAGGACCTGATTTTGTAGCAGCAGCACCGGGAGTGTGGCAGAGTTGCTCAACACAAGGTAAACAGCTTTTAGAGTTTGATTTTACATTTTCTCTCTTTTTGGATGAGCAATGTTATTTATGTGCATTGTAGTTAATTTTGAAAACCTTTCAAAAATCCCAAGTGAATGACATAAACCTGGGTTTCATGGATTTCGTCATTTTTTGACATGGCAAACAAGATACTCCCTACAGTACTCTGATTGGAGGGAGTGTTGCAAGACTGATGATATTGTGGAATCTCCTGGTGATTGGCAGGATATGGGAACTGTAGACTCTGAGAGAACAAAGGAAAACTTAAGACAAATGTGGCATAGACTCCATCAGATGGGTTTATTGCTTCTGTTTTTTTTCCTGTAAAATTTGCTATAAATGAAGAGATCATGGAGAAAATAAACAATAGGGGAAATATATTTTGTGTCCTCCAACTTTGCTAACTCAGATTTCCTCCTGCCTTCATCTGCAGCTATGTCCATACTGATGGGTCAAGATGATTTGTCAGAGACAAAAGATTTCCACCACCTTGACTAGTAGTTATTTTCTTAATAGCTATGAAGTTAAGGATCATTTTAAGGCAAATCAAAAGTCATTACATTCAGCCTAGGTGATACCTGCCTGTTTTGTATAGTAGGTCCAGAAAATCCTATAGTTTTTTTTTAAAACTGAAATCCAGGATATCTAAGTATCCAAAATCTACTATCTTCATATATTACACATCTACTATTTGACTATTACATCTCAAATTAATTATTTTATATACCTACCTGGCATACATATTAGAGCTTTTACATTTTTATATAAGAAGCAATATTAATGATTTTTAAAAAGACTACTATTCACCAAATACTGAGAAAGTATAAAAAAGCACAAAGGTGAGAAAGTGCAAATGAATCTATTTAAAGGAACATTAAAATAAAATATTAAAATTATTAATATATTATTAGACTAAATTTATTTATTAGCTAAACAAATAGTTGTTAAATAAGTATGATCAGCTAGTTATCTATCTAGGCACTGTGCTGTCAAAGCCTATAAACAAAAATTATTGTCTTATGAAAAGTACATAATGGTGAGAAAAGAGGGCCAATAAATAACAAACCCATCAAATAGTAAATTATATCATATAAAGGGATACATTCTACAGGGAAAACAGAGTAGAATTAGTAGCAGGCAATTCATCAAGTTCTAAATGTGTTGTAAAGGTAGACTATATTGAGAAGATGGCACTTGGAGAAAACTTGGAGAAAGAAATTAGTTATGTCTGAGGGAAGGAATATTTCTAACATTGAACAACTAAAAAGCTTGCAATGAGACTATGCTTGGTATGTTGGTGAAGCAGAGGAAAATGCAGCATAACCAGTTTGAGAGCAGTAAGGAGTGGAGGGAACTTAGAGAGAGCAAGGTCCCTGAAGGCACTGTGTTTGAATCTGCAAAAACTTGGACTCAATTGGAGGGAATTTGAAGAACCAAAGGAAGGCTTGAACATGGAGTACAGCATGGAATGGCTTATGACAAAGCCATCACTGTGCTTCTAATTTGAAAAAAAGATTTTAAGGAATAAGACATGAAGGACACGAGGAAACCAGCTAGACAGCATGGTGTTTGGTTGTATGTGTAAACTATATCATTTAGTTGCTAATTAAAAACCTAATTTAGGTATACTGAAGGTACTTTAAATATGTAGTTCACACCCATCGCTACATTTAGCTAAATGTAATTACCTTTGATGAGCTGGTAGGCTTGCTGGTGGCCATGTCAGGAGCAGCATGTGACAATTGAAGTTCAAGGTGTTAGTCCACAAGGAAGAAACTCTTTGATGTGTGCATCTTGTTTGGGCAAGACCACAAGACTACAGACGGAAGAATGACTTTTCTTCTGTGGTACCTTTACAGGTTTGTTGTTGCTAAGGGTATGAGGAGATCCCCAATGCCTGTATGTGATCTGTTAATCTCATAAAGACATCCCTCTAATGCATGTTTTTATATTTGAATTGTCAAGAAGATGATTTTTCCCCAAGGTGTACTAATTGATAATAATAATATCTTATACAGAGTTTTGAAAAATAAAAATAAAAACAAGGAAATGTTATGCAGCCAGGGCCTGTGAGTTTCACCTAAGGAACTGTATTGATTGTAGCTCAAGTTAATGATTAACAACCGAGTCCCAGTAGCCCAGATAGTTTAAATTCTTTTAACCTTAATGCTGTGAGGTGTGTTTGAGAATACATCACAGCTGAAACAAAGCTTTGAAAATAAAGTTAGACTAAGAAGTTTTTGTTAAATAGCTTGAGGGGAAAAACCCAAGTAGACAATCTAAATGTTTGGAAAGGCACACAGTTGAATGGGAAACTCTTTAAGGTTAGGGAACCAGAACAATGCAGCAATTATTACTAGATAACATACTTTTCTTGTTAGGTTTGGTTGGTTGCTTGATGATCAAAGGTGATGACTAATTGCTTATACCTATTTCTGCCCTTAATCTCCATATATATATATATATATATATATATATATATATATTCTTAGTGAGTATGTACCCTAAAGATTTAAATTAGAACAGACTGATTCTTTTTCATATATGAAAGTTTAGGTTTTTGATTCCGTAGAAGATCACCTTTTACGATATGTAATAAAGTAAGTGGTCCTTTCTTTGTAACTGTAAAATACAGCTTTTCAGTCAATGACCCAACTGATAAGAATACCTTGCTTGCCCACACAGTTAATCTATAACAAGTTATTTGGTTATGAATGTATCTGGGTTTATGAAATAATTTGTTTTTCACTTGTAGTAAATAAAATGTTTAATCATAAAAGTGATATGGAAAACATGCTGTTTTATTTACAGTTTGTTTTGTGTTCATTATAATCATCTACTTGAAAAACAGAACGTAACCACATTCTAATTTCTATATTGTTTGAAAAAATTTTGGGGGTGTTTATAAACTTTAGAAAACATATGCAGTAGAAAGAACAAAGGAAAGACAAGAGAAAGAACAGAAGAACTGAGAGTAAGGAAGAAAGTCATACAGAGTGTGTGTGAACATCTTTTTTTTCTAACCACCTCAGATGGAAAAAGCCTTAGCTTACTGTGACTCTGTAGATTTCTTCCAGGATCCTGTGCTGCTGGAGGCAGAATAGGCTCATCCATTATTTGTGTGTTACAAATGTATACACACACACACATATATGTATATATTATAAGTTTAAGCACATATTATGTTTGTACATACATATGTATTCACATCCACGTGCATCTGTCTGTATATCCCATTGGTTCTATTTTTCTATAAAACCCAGACTGATAAAGAAGATGTTGCAAGTTAGATAAAAAGAGGCTCATCAATAAGGTAGTAATGTAGACACCGTGAATCATTTATTCTGGAGCATTAGTGTAAATGTGAGATAAAGAACTCAAGAAAAGTTCCAACAGACTTCTGAGCAAATGATGTCCCACAAGGCAGAACACAAGGAAATAACCAAGCTAGAGGTGATTCTGATAACTATAATTCTTTCAATTGACTTGAAAAATACGTATTTGTATATGCTTGGGGGAGATATGCTCGTACCCCTGCCCAAAAGGATGTGGGTTTGGAGAAATTCATTATGCATCTCAGTTTTCACAACTGAAAAGGTAGTTTATAATTACTGGCTTTTAGGTTGATGGATTTAAGAGTGCTAAAACATACATATTGTTCAGCACAAAGCCTGTTGACAAGTTTTTATTAAACATCTTAAAAAATATAGCTTGTGTAAGTCCATTTATAAGACCAAATTTTGCAGAGTACACACACTGCTGAAGAACTAAATGTTAATAGACAAGGCCACCTACATGCTATATGGGTAAAGATTACCTTTTGTAAGGGAACTCACACTTTTTTTTTTTTTTTGGTAAGACAGAGGCTTCCGTTGAGAGCAAGTCTCAAAGAGAAATAATAGTAAATTTAACCTGTAAGTCTAAATGGGATAATAGATATGTTAGCTACCCGTCTAATTGCTGTGACAAAGAAAAATAAAGAAAACACGACAACACCACCCCAAGAAAGGAAGTGTGTTTTGGGGCTTATAACTTCAAGCTACAATCCATCACTGAGAGGAAATTTTAACAACAGGAGTAGGAGGTGACTGGTCATATTGCAATCACCATCAGCAACTAGAGAGAAAATACTGTGGGAACTCAGCTTGGCCACACTGAAGTAGATCTTCCCACCTCCATCAACCTAACCTAGACAATCCCTCAAAAAATGTCTAACTGCTTGTCTCCAAGGAGATTCTAGATGCTTCCAAGTTGACAATCAACATAAACTATAGCACTCTGTAAATGGTAAAGAACTATTTCTGGATATGTCTGTGAAGATGTTTCTAGAAAATTTAGCAATTTGTCCATTTGAGTAATTAAGATCATCCTCACTAGTGGAACGTGGGTATGGCATTGCTCAGACCGCTAAGAATCTGTGTGAGATTTTTGTCTATTTCCCCTTCCAACGAGGATCTAGATATGTTTCTCTTAGGGTTCTCCTTGTTAGTTAGCTTCTCTGGTGTCATGGACTATATAGGCTTCTTATCCTTTGCTGTATAGCTAGTATCCTCTTACGAGTGAGTCCATACCATGCTCATCTTTCTGGGTCTGGGTTACCTCACTCAGAGTGTTTTTTTTTTTCCTAGTTCCATCCATTTGCATGGAAATTTCAAGATGTATTTATTTATTTATTTATTTATTTTTCCTCTGAACAGTAAACCATTGTGTAAATGTGCCATGTTTTCTTTATCCGTTCTTTGGTTGAGGGGTATCAAGTTTATTTCCAGGTTCTGGTTATTACAAATAATGCTGCTATGCACATAGTTGAACAAATGTCCTTGTAGTATGATTTAACATCATTTGGGTACATGCCGAAGAGTGGTATTGCCAGGTCCTGGGGTAGGTAGATTTCCAATTTTCTGAGAAATTGCCATACTAATTTCCAGAGTGGTTGTACAAGTTTGCATTTTCACCAGCAATGGATGAGTGTCCCCCTTACTCTGCATCCTCCCCACTGTCAGTCTAGGCTTGATCCCTACTGCTTGTGCTGGCTTTTTGGAACCTATTCTATTTGGAGGGATACCTTGCTCAGCTTAGATATAGAAGGGAGGGCTTGGACCTTCCCCAAAGCAATGTACCATACTCTCTCTGAGTAGTGGATGAAGCACGGGAAGAGAGGAAAAGGTGAAGGGAATGGGAGGAGGGGAATGAGTAGGAACTGGGATTGGTATGTAAAATGAAAAAAAAGATTATTTTTTGTTTCTTTTTTAATTAAAAAATCAACGCAAAAGAAGAATCTGTGTGAGATAAAAAAAAAAAGAGGAATGGGGTAATGAATAATTGCATTTGGTCCCTGTGCTTGGATGTCAGTGTTCTCAGTTTAGGTGCCTTTGGAGTAAGAACAAGACGGACATCATCCTTCCATCCCAGGTTTTCAAGCCTTTGGCATCAGACTGGAATTCTACACCATCTCACCACCTTACCAAGGACCCAAAGAAAGCCTTAAAGAGAAGGTTATATGAGTTCTTCTAAGGCTGGGAAAGTAACTCAGAGGTGAAGCTAATCTTTGACATTCCATCAATGCCTTAAAATCAACACCTTGCACCCAAACAATAACCTGGTACCTTTACCTCTTAGGATCTGGTTACTATTGGGGAAGTTATTACTTTCAAATATAGACCCATCTCTAAATATTAGAAGAGCTATTTAATAATACTGGGGAAGACAGTCAGACTACGATCTGTCAGGATCAGTGATGAAAACCACTTACAAGGAGATGTTCATAGTGTTTATTAAGATAAGCGAACAATGTAATCCTGGAATAATTTAAATACCATCCTTCTAAATAACCCAACTCATGTTTGGGAATAATCTACTATGATACTACAATTTGGCTTTTCTTGGAGGGTGAAAATCAGTTTGTGCAGGTATTTTCTAGTCTTTAAAAGGCATTTGGCATCAGACAGAATTGGTGTGCCCAATCCCCACTCAGCTGTTGTGTAAAAGGAAATAGGTGGGGGCTGAAGGTGTAACCTAAGGGTTTAAACTCGTACTTATGAACAAGAACCTGCACACATGATGTGAGTGGTGTGATTAATCATTCCCTGGTACAGAAAGAAGTTTCTTCAGGTTGAAATTTTGATTTATGTGTGCTCCTGCATTATCTCCTAAACCCTAGCCATTTGCCAGCATGCACACTATAATGAGTTTGGCATTTGTGTAGGGCTTTCAACATTAAATAATGAATCCCTTTGGAATACCCCAGTACTGCTATATTCTACACACATTTTAAGTGGGTAAAATAAAGATAGTACATAACTTCACTGTGTGCGCATATTAAGTTATTAGAGTAGGAAAAATTGTGTTTGAATATTTTATTATAGAATCATTAAACATGTTTGATAGAATTCTCTGTATATATTCTTCTGTGCATAGGTGCACAGAATTGAGGACTCCTGACTCAAAGAAAGTAGGAGGGTAGGTGAAACTCTATGGTTTTGCTTTTTATTTTTGTTCATTTTAGATTGATTTCATTTTATTTTTTGCTGTAGGAAGTTTTACAGCTACTGGTTACCTGCTTATACCATATAAGGTGCATAGCCTCTTATACCATATACGCCGATGTAGAGCATGCTTCTGCTCTCTTTCTGGCCTCTCTGTTCTGGTTGCAGATTTCGGTTTCTGATCTCTGTTCAAGTAGAGGATTCTGATTTGTGAGTCTACCCCTAAATAAATAACCATCTATTTCTCAATTCTGAGCTAGTGTGAGATTTCTTTAAGCATTTTCCCACAATTTTTAGTGTGTGTGTGTGTGTGTTTATGTGTGTGTTTGTGTTTGTGTGAGAGAGAGACAGAGACAGAGAGTAGTTGTGTGTGTGTATATTCACATGTGTGAGTACCTACTGGGAGCAAAAAGTCCTACTGAAGCCAGCAGAGGGCATCAGGTCCCTGGGAGCTGAAGATACTAGCAGTTCTGAGCTTCCTCATTTGGGTACAGGGACCAAAATTCTGCCACTCTGGAAGAGCAGCAAGTGCTTTTAACCAGTATGTCAAGTCTCTTTTGCTAGCTGTTTTTTATTTATTTTTTATTGTTTTTTTGTTTTGTTTTGTTTATTAACAAAATAAACTAGCTAGTGTTTCTATCACTCAATGCATAATGTGGTTTACCATTGTCTTGAACTCCAATCAATCATATTTACTCAAAGATTGACTGCCTTTTAATGTGTTACACAGTTTATCTGTGAGTTTGTGAACTTAAACTTAATTCTTTAAAAATGCCAATATAACCTAACATTAGAATATATTCTATTTTGTTCATAAAAGCATATCATTGAGAATAGGGTAAAAATTTACCCTAGTATTGTAAAGCCTTGGAACTGTTCTGTTTGGTTTTTTTTAAGCAAATACAAGTAAAAATATCATTTTGTCTAAAAATACTACAAAGTTATGCTTTAAGTCAAAATGTTTCAGCCACAATCTTTGTGAGGATGGCTACTGAAGAGACTTTAAATACATTTTCTTGTAAGCTGTTTTTAAATTGCTAAACTACTTAGAAGTATAAAAAACAGAAAGTTATAGGTATAACAGTTAGTATATAGACCATGAGTCTTTTTAAATAGAGGAAATACATGTATATATTTTATGACTATATTATTGATGTAGGTGTATATAAGTATTGCTGCTACATAGAAGTGTGCATTATGTTTCTACATGTATATGAATACATAGATTTTACACACACACAGACACACATTCTTAGATGTTATTCTTATTTGCACTCACTCAAGATTGGATAGAGAACAGAAAATTGAGATTAGAAAAATTTAATTACATTAAAATTGATTTTTTTCCAACTCTAATCCTAACCATAACTGTAATTGTAACCAAATCACCAATTCAGCTAGACGAGTTAGACAATGAGTTCTGAGTATGCCCTGTCTCTACTCTCTGCCTTTCCACAAAGCTGGGATTACAAGTGCCTGCCTTCATGTCAGAGGCAGGCAGTTACTTGTAACATGAGGGCCTGCTTTTTGGGGTTTCTGTCCTGCCCAGTTCCCACAGTCATTATGTCCCAAAGAATCACACAGAAGGTCTACATAGGTTATAAACTGATTGGTCCATTAGCTAAGGCTTCTTATTAACTCTTATAACTTATATTAACCCATTATTCTTATCTATGTTAGCAACATGGCTCAGTACCTCATTCAGTGGGGTAGGCCACATCCTGCTTTTTCTGTGTCTGGACAGAACTGTGGGAAGAGCTTCCTTCTTCCCAGAATACTCATGTTCTCTTTGTCCCACCTCTACTTTCTGTCTGGTTGTCCCATCTATACTTCTTGTCTGGTATTGGTCAATCAGCATTTTTTAAAACATAATTGACAGAATACAGAATTGTCCTGCACCAGTTACTGAGGCAATAGTAAACAAAAAAAAAAAAAAGGAATAAGAAAAGACCAAAATAATGCACACACTTGTGTGTGTGTGTGTGTGTGTGTGTGTGTGTGTGTGTGTGTGTGTGTGTGTGTGTGTTGTGCAGGCCAAACATTAATGTTGGGTGTCTTCATCTATCATTGAACTTAAAGCTCCATGAATAGTTGGTCAGTAAGTTTCCAGATTCTGACTATCTCCTCTTACCATAGGATGGATATACAGGCACCTTTCTCCTTAACTAGATTTTTAGGTAAGCTCTTGGCATCTGGATTCTGTTTTCCAGCATTTGTGGAAGACTCAATTGACTGAGCTGTGTCCCCAACTCAAAGAAAAAAAAAACTACTTTTAAAGAAGATTGTTAAAACTGAGTATGTCTGCAGATTGGTCTAATTATTAGAAAAGCAAGAATTCCTAAGGAAATATTATTGGGATCTAAGTAGGGACATATTACCAGAGCTTAAAAATATTGAAGAGGTTAGAATAATATTAATGGCCCTTTAGCAATAAGTATACACATTCAAATAGACAATATTTTTTTGTGAAAACATAATCATTTAAATTGACTCCTGAATAAAAAAAATATGAAGAAGCATGCACATAAATGTTAAGATATTAAGACATGAATCAAAAGTCTTCCTACAAACATTTCTGGCCCCAGATGGATTCATTAATAGGTCCTGTCAGATATTCAATGAAGAAATAATGCTATCTCCTCAAACTCTTTCTGAGAATAAAAATCTAAAGAGAATATTCTTCAACTCTCTCTGTGAGGTTATTATAAGCTTGACAAAAATTTTGCCAGCATATTTCAGGAAAACTGAAAAAAACATGGCACTTTGACTTGCAAAAATAGTCACAGAGATGTTCAACTAAATACTACCAGATGAAATCTAGAAATACAGAGAGAATAATTACTCTCTTCAGCTAAAGACTTGAGGAGTGCTCTAATTTTGTCTGTCCCTACCTAGCCACTGGGGCTAGTGTAGTCCATACAAGTTTAAAAGTGTCCCAACCAGACTGCATTAATTGCAGACCCCAGCAACATGAAAGGAAGTCAGGTCCCAAGCCTATTCAGCTCATAGTTCTTACCAACTGCTTACATATTCAAGGGTCCCCTAAGCTTTCTCTGTTGGACATCTAGGTGAAATCAGGAAAGTGTGTATGTTCTAGGTGTTTGTAAAGCACAGTGACAGGAGTTGGGGAGGAGTAGAGAAGTTCACATGTCATTAACCAATCAATGCAATAATAGACTAGAAAAAATTGTTAAGAATTTTTAAAGAGTGGCATGAAAACATCTTCCTCTTCCATTTTCATAAATCCAGTGTCTACTTGGGATAATTCTCTTAGTACAACAGAATCCAGTCAGAGTCATTCTAGCTCCCTCCCTGAGCCATGTACAATGGTTACTCATGGCTACTAGGCTATGAACGTTCGTCTAGCCCTTTCTCCTCCTCCTTTCTCTCATACCAGATGATGCTCTGCATTTAGTCTTTTTTTGTCTGTCATCCAGACCACGGCTTTGTTGTTGTGGCTCTGCTTTCCTTTGATGCTCCTCATCTTCATTTCAGTTTCCTAATTACAAACACATGAATCTATTCACATTATACACATGAATCAATTATACATGTCTACAAGGGAACTAGATCAGGTTAGTTAGTATTTCATTGTTGCTGGCTCCCTTTTTTAATTTTAAGAAGCAAAACCTCTATTTCTAACCTAAAACAAGAGAGAGAGTGAGAGAGAGAGAGAGAGAGAGAGAGAGAGAGAGAGAGAGAGAGAGAGAGAGAGAAGTGGGGAGAGAATTTAATGTTAATGTTACTCAAGCATAGCTCTAAATATCATTTATGCTCTTCTAGTGAATTCCCACTATTTCAGGACATTTTGTGGCCATAAGGTATGTGGACAGGTCATGTCAGTAAGTATACCCACAAGGGAATTGAGCTCGTATGTGAAGCTGCTGTGCTCTGGAGTCTCTTTACTATGTCAGCTGTTTTTTACAGCATATAAATATCATATTTTTTAAATACCTTGATAAACAATGCAGTAGGTTTCCCTTGCACTGTTTCTCCAATTTTCCAACATGTACTTAATTAACATTTGATCGTATTGCTCACAGCAAACATTCCCAGTTCTTAAGCTTTCCTAGTTATCTACCCCATCTGTAGTGATCTCAGTGTTTCATTTTAAATGATAAAACATTTGACTATACACAGGGAAAGAGTGAAGTTTTTGGAAGTTGTTTGTAGAAGTGACACACAGAATTATCTATGAAGTACATTAAGCAAATCAGGGTTGCATTTATTTTTAAGATGAAAATATGAGAATTAATTCACTGAACACCCCCATGGGAAGTTACCATATGTCATAGGTGCCAAATTAGAAATCTCCAGGTTATAAGATCATAAACCCTGGAGGAATATGTATCTGTATGTTTACTTAATATCTAACAGCATGTGAAATTTATTTATTAATATGCCTGCAGGTTTCTCTCTAATCCCACTTCTCAAAGATGCACACAGAGAGATAGAAAGCCAGGAGGGGGTGAATTGCCCTGGAACTCTTTCTATCTAAGCTGAAAAACATGGCTATAATGGGAAAAGCAAAACTTGTTTTCTTTTTGACCTTGAACATTTATACAGGCCCAAAGTAAAATATGTGATTGAATTCAAAGCCTTTATCTCCTATGACATCTTCCTTGCAAAAACTTGGGACCAATATAAGTCAACACTCTTTGATTAAAATTTGCCCATTGTCCATTTTATCAACTCTTCAATTATAGCTTATGTATATTTCTCTTTTTTCTTTAGAATGTTCTACATTGATAGAGATCTAGTGGTGATTTGTTTTAATACATGGAGCAAAGCAAAATAACAAATTGAAAGCTACTAAATACTTGTTAAGTCAATTTAATTTTAATCAAGTTATGCTTATACTTGTGAAAACTTGAAGCTGGTAAGAATGACTATAATAAAAGGAAAAGCAAGCATGTATAAGTTTCAAAATGGATTTTTACAAAGTATTTTATTTCACAAATGAAACTACATTACGTGATTGTATTAAAAGTATGGCTACCTAGTATAATTTTTGTCTGAACAAAATAAAGTGGAAATTTGGAGAAACTGTCTGAATAATTTAAACCAAAACACATTTGTTTCCATTTTCTATAGATTAGAGCATCGCTATGCTGTAGGAATTCCTACTGCCAGTAGCCTTTAAGTTACCCACTCACTTGGGCGTGGCCTCTTGTACTACACGTGCCGATGTAAAGCATGTATCCAGCCTCTTTTCTGGCTCCGGATTTGATTTCTGTTCCCCGTTCCAGTAGAGGATTGTGATCTGTGAGTCTACCCCTAAATAAATAACTCAATCCTGAGTTAGTGTGGGATTTTTTTAAAGCATCCTTCTTCATAACTATTGATTTGGCTAGAAATATCCAATGATTTCTTTGGTGTTGTACTTCATTTAGCATGTGTGGACTTAACAACACTCATAGGTTGAGGCTATAAAAGCTGGGCTGCATGCTCAGTAGTGCATCAGAGATTTGGGCTGTACTTTACAGGTATGCCAGAGTCCTGCTCATGTCTAGCATTTCCTCTAGTCCAAAGGAAGGACAAGCAAGGACCCTAAGAAAGGCAAGGAAGTTACTCCAATTCTCCAATTCAGATTTTATTATAGCTGTAAAGATATATCCTATGTTTTATTCGTTGTTTGATTGTTTTGTAAATATCTAAATATCTTGCACAAAAGTCCCTCCCTAACACGACTTTGCTCTAAAAGAAAGGAATGGTCCTGGTATGCTGGCACACATCTTTAATCCCAGCACTCAGGAGGCAGAGACAAATGGATTTCTATGAGTTCAAGTAGAGCCTGGTCTACAGAGTGAGTCCTTGGACAGTCAGGGCTACACAGAGAAATCCTGTCTAGAAAACTAGCCAATCAATAAACAAATAAAATGAAGTTTGAAACATGTGTTTTCATGGATTGGGGGCTTGCTATTCATCTAGTGTTGACAATCCAAAGTCAGCTTTTAGAATGCCAGTTGAAATGCAATTGTGTCCAGAGAATGTACAAAGTAAACTCATTCATCCTAAGAAAGTGATTTAGAAGCTTGCACAGAAGCATTGGAACTTCTCCATTCAGTGGTTAGAGAAATGACTAAGACTGGAAGAAATGGGTGGGTGTATGATTATCTGTAAGTAATCTTCAACAAATTTTGCTTGGTGATGATATACAGGGCTAAAATACTGAAGAATAAAAAACAATAAAACTTAAAAGCAGGGTAGTTCAGTTTATAAGTAGTTTTCGGCTTCACAGCAGAGATTTGGGTTTGATTGTTCTTTGTAGGCAATGAGGCTTTTCACCTTTTTTAAAGAAAAAATTCAGAAACTACTACTCGAGTTTGAGCAGAGAGTGCTGAGATTGGTACCTTTGGGCAGGGCTTTCCAAAACCTCGCATTATGCAAACAGCATGTGACCATTTGCATGACCAAGGGGCAAAATGGGCAAGGCTGTTCCCTGCTGTGTGTGACTAGATTCTTCTCCCTGTCTGTGAATTCTATTTCTCTTCCTTGCAGCTCAACTCCACAGCATAGTGGCTGGTCTCCAAGAAAAAAAAGAAAAGAAAAGAAAGGAAGTGGTAAAGAGAGAAAGGAAAGAAAAGGGAAATGTGAGAAAAAAATGGCAACAAAGGTATTCAGCATCATAAACCAAAGAGAAAGAATGTGATGGCTAATTCTAATTGCTACTCTTGTTGGGCCAAGAAATGTCTAGAATACAGAATGTACTTGGGTGGATCTGTGAGTACTTTACCAAAGAGCCATGGATAAGATCTACGCTGAACTTTAGTGGACTGGGTTGTCAAATTGTGTAAAACAAGGAGGTCAGCTGAGTTGCAGGATTCTGCCTTCTCACTTTCTTGGTCTTCTGAGATGTCCAGGAGAAGCTGCCTCATGCTCCTGTTATACCTTCCTTGCAAATTTCAATGCCCTTGAAATTGCCTTCAAAGTAAACATCTCCTCCCTTATAAGAATGTTTTCAGGTATTTGGCAACATTAAAATCAAAAGTCAGATATAAGGGTATATTTTTTAAAGAAGTGAAACAAAAAATCTTGGCTGCTATTGAAATCCAAATTTCCTGAGAATTCAGACGTGGGCAGGTCTAATGGTTCAATAAACGTTGTCCTTTATACCTGTTAGAAAGTAGAGGGGAACATAGAAGTGATGTGGAGTTTACTATGTTATAGGGGAGGAGAACAATAAACTGCAAGGGGGGCAAAGTCCTTTGGATGTTGAAAATCTGCCTGAGTGTTTATAATAGATATAAAGGCCCAAGTGAGTATAAAGTAGATTAAGACAATGACTTGAGAAGAAACAGTGAGATTGAAAAGATGAGGGACAAAGAGAAGTAGCTGGTAAAGCCGAACTAGGATAATGAGAGAATATGGTATCAAGTGCATAAGTGGAGGGATTCACCTTGACATGTTGAAGAATGGACTTCCCTATTAATAGAGATAATTGAGGAGGGTCTTGATGTATGGAGAGGGAGACTTTGAAGAATGCTGCAGAAATGTGAGACCCTTCTCTCCTATTAGCTTGTGTTTTCTCTGTGAATGATAGTGATCACTCAACAATTCCTAGTGGGGGAAAAGGACAGGTGACCAGGTAGCAGGAGGGCAGGGTCAGATGAGTCTATCAATCATGTCCCCTGTATGCTGTTCAGCACTGGTCTAGGTGCTGCAGGGAATATAAAATATGCATGATGTGATTCCTGCCTCCAACAGGAAACACACATAATCACTTGCACAGATAAGAAGATCTTTATGCATTGAATGATTTTCTGAGGACAATTACAACAGTACCGTGGAAGGATGGGTCGGTACAGAGCCGAGAAGTTCACACAATATTTGGATAAGGAGAGGAACAGATTGTCAGGGGAAGCAGAGGCTGGCATGAGGACTGCTCACTCCCGGCTTGGTGGGAGATGATCAGATTGCAGAGGAAGTGAGTGATGAGAGAAAGGAGGCAATGTGACTGGATAAATAGGAAGGAAGCAGAGTACAGTGTCTGCAGGAAGCATGGAGATGCATGAAGATTAATTAGGTATTTACATGCAGAATGGAGGAGAGCCTGGAGATAATAGAGACTGAAATATAATAAGGCAGGAAACCGCTGCAGCAAAGCAGATGTGGGGCTATGCAAGAGTGATGCCAGCCCCAGAATGGGGAGAAAGAGATGAGTCGGAGAGATTCTGAGGGGAGATTTGCTAAAATACTGTGACAGATTGGATATTGATGGGGAGGAAAGGAGGAGTCAAATGTGCTTTTAAAGTTTCATTCTGCAGGACTGGAAGAAAAAAAGATGCTGGTGCCAAAATGAAACATCTGGGAAACCAGGATGTTTGGGGGCTTCTTTGAATTTAGGGGGACTGCAATGAAGACTGTGAGGCAGTGTGGAGCAGTTTGAGTCTACAGAAAAAGAATCATTTGGAGTATGACCAAGAAGTCATAAGTGCAGCCTTGGGAAAGAGTGACCTTCACTGAGAAAAGACATGGAGAAACAGAGAGTGAGGGAATTGGAGCTTGATCCCCAAGAAGCATTTTGTGAGGAATGAAAAGCAGGAAGGGGAGGTTGGAAAGGAGGAAAAGACAAGGTGGGGGGACATTGGGGAGCAGAGAGGTCCATGGGTTCTGAAGCAAGAGTGAACTCTTCAGTGAGCAGTGGATTTAATTGTCATCAAGGCTTTGCATAAGGAGCTTTTATAAAATCCCAATGAGTCTGACCAAAAGGACTTGAGTATAAACCCTTTAGATTCACTTTGAAGGAAGTGAGATATATGGAACAGAACAAAGGCACCAGGTAAACAGCCCTGACTACTTCTGAAGAAGAGTATGTCAGAATTTCTAACAGACTGAAAGAAGGAAGTGCTTTAGAAGACACCACTAATATTAAAGGTGTCTTACTAGGCCTTGGCAGACATCTCTAGGAACTTCATTTCATATTTTCTCTGTGTCTATGTGTGTGTACATCTGGTGTGTGTGTCTGTGTGTGTGTGTTTGTGCATATGAGTATATGGGCACACTCACTTTTGCCTACATGTATCTCTGTGTTCATGCACAAATAGATTTCAGTATCCCATGTAATATTTTGAGATGTTTAATGATAAAATAAAAAAAATTATTGTTCCTGAAGTTCTGCAATTAAAAATACAAAAATATCCTATGACTGCTCTGAAGTAAACTAGGACAATTTCAAAGCAGCATATTGATAATTCCCAGTGTGTTTAAGAGCTGGCTATGGATTCATGTGCCTCTCAAATTTTGAATCTGTTTGCTAGCGAAGTGTGAGTTATTCAGCCTCTCTTATCTCTATTCAGCTCCTGACAAATTCTGTGACCTCTGTTGGGGTTAGCCAAAAGCAAGAATGGCACTGGTTAGTTTCTCAATTCCTATCTCAATGAGTCATGAAAAAATTCGTGCCCCTACTTACACAGAAATTAAATTTCATGTTGCATAACCAAGCAACCAACCAACCAATCAATCTTATTGTGAACCCTGATTCTTACTGGGGGTAGAATACTTGATAATTTCCTTGTGAACTCAATAGCTTTGTTTTCTATGAAATTGTGGTTTTAGGTCTATGTCAACTCATGATTTCTCTCTCTTCACATTTTCTAACCTGCAGAGTTTAAGAACTCAGTGATGGTCCTTAGCTTCTGGTGCAACAAGATGGCTCAGCAGATGGTTTGGTCTTTGGTTGGCTGCTCATCACTAGCATCATTTCAGATCCTAGACAACTAGCTTTACTTCCCTGCAGGCATTGCCTACTGAAGAAACATGTTTCCTTGACAGACACATTATACTTGGAAGCCCAATGCTTTATCATCTTCTCAGAGGCAAGTTCTTTCCCAGTCAAGAATCTCCTCTCATTTAACAAAGTGCTTTTCCCAGCTAACATGCATTTGCCCTCTCAGGGACATTTGGCTGCTTTGGCAACATTCTGAGGTTTACAGCTGTTTAAGGTGTGGCCAGGAGTGGGAACTGACAGTTCAAACACAGTCAGAACCATCTTACTCAGGTTTACTAGTAGATACTTCTCTTCCAGGGAACACTTTTAAAATGTCAGCTCTACATCTGAGTTTGTGAATTTAATTGAAGTCTATCTTCGTTGTGGATCAACAAGACATAATTGTAGCCTACAAATAGTTACAAGATGTCCAGAAAATTTTGGACATACTCAGGTGCAAAAAACACTAATGCCATCGTTCTTTACCCCTCCTCCTGAACTCATTCCTTCTTTCCAGTATCTAATAGATCTGTCCAGCTTTAGAAGAAACACGGGATATACATGAGCATGCATGTTTTAAAAATTGCCTTTTGCCTGGGTCTACTGTATGTGGAATGTGCAGATGGCTTGATACCATAGGATTCAGTTTGTCACTTTTCCTTTAATACTACCATATGGACTAACTTAATAATTGCCTGTCAGGAGGCTCAAGGAAGGCTAGACCAAGGGTTTCTGCTTGTTTTGTGTGTGTGTGTTTGTGTGTGTGTGTGTGTGTGTGTGTGTGTGTGTGTGTGCTTGATACAGGTATGGGAAGCTTAGAAAAGAAATCTAAGTATAGTACAGGCTGACCACAAACTGTAATCTTCCTGCCTCTACCTCCTAAGCATTGGGTTTATTTCTTGGTTCACCGTGCAAGTATTATGTGATGATGATGATGGTGGTGATGGTGATGATGATGATGATGATGATATATTTTAAAGCCAGAATGATGTCAAGAAATGACCCTGTGTCTTCTTCCCTGATTCCTGAGACTTGTTTTCTTTTCATTAAGCCACTTGCAAGTATGGCTCATAAAGTAAGTGAATGAAATCAGATCTTGGAGAGTGTAAAGGCATTACATATAGGAACTGGGGAGGCTATTGTAGCAGTCTACACCACATTGCTTAAAAGGAATCTTACCTTACTCTTTGTTTCCTCTCAGATCATTTTAAGTACAAATATAACAAAGTTAATGGGTATTCATTCATCACAGAGCATACCTATTATTTTTGCTCATCACTTGACCCCAAATTAATAAACAGCTTGTTTCTCCTTCTTTCAGAGCAGCACACAGAACTGACACTTGTTTTAAAGCTTTCTTGCCTACCCCAATAAATAGATGAAGAAAAATAATAAAATATTCAATATGTAAGTTTTCCAGGAGTAATTTCACTTGTGGATTCAATCATAATTCTAATTATCTAAAAAGTCCATTTTGGAAGATTTCTACCATAATACCACACTTCTTATCTAATTTATTTCTCTCCCCTCATTTCTATCAGTCTTCTGTCTTTTTGAGGATTTATTTTGGGTGGCATAACCTGCTGTGAACTTATTTTCTCATAAATAAGTTGTGGAGGACACATGGCAGCTATTCAGCTATTTTCTCTTCCTATATCAGAATACCTGAAATCGGAAAGTTTTCTTTTTTTTTTTCTTAAAAGGTTAGGGTTGTAGAGTCCACACACATGGCTGTCTGCTGAACATCAGCAAAGGATTTCCACAGAAGGGAAAGTAAAGAGATAATTCCAGGAAGAGAGTTTACATGGTGAGAGATGAAGTGTAGACAGAAAGGCAGACCTGCTCTTGTGGTCACTAATCTCTTCTGAGGAAGATGACAAACCTCGATAAAGACCACCCACATCCTAGCACACTTTCACCTCAGGCTCAGACTCATTATGAATTTCAACTATCATAGGAGCTAATATTAATAAAGTTGAGTATTCTTTTTCCTTAGAAGACTCTTGGCCTTAAGTCTTCTGCCATCCAAACCCATTGGCAGAGACATTGACCTGTTAAGAGACATAAAGAACATAAGGCTAGGTGGTGTAGTAGCTTGAACATAAGTGGCCCACATAATCTCTGTGGGAGTGGCACTATTAGGAGGTGTGGCCTTGTTGGAGGAAGTGTGTCACTTTTGGAGTAGCTTTTGAGGTTTTCCATGCTCAGGACACTGCCCAGAATCTCAGTCAACTTCTTGTTGCCTGCAGGATGTACAACTGTCAGCTACTTAGCCAGCACCATGTCTGTCGGCACGCCACTGTGATCCCCATCATGTTGATAATAGACTGAAACTTTAACTGAGCCACCACAATTAAATGTTTTTTTTTTTTTTTATAAGGGTTGCTATAGTCATGATATCCCTTCACAGCAACAGAAACCCAAACTAAGATAGATGGGTAAGGAGGTTGGAAGGATCTTGGAGGAGCAAAATATGGGGAAAACATGAACAAAACATATTATATAAAAATATTTTAAGTAAAAACTTTTCAGAAGTCACCTCATTCATTAGTCCATACTTTAGGAATATATATGATTATATTTTTATGAACCGCATAGAATTAACTTTTTTTTTCTGGAGAACAAGTCCATTTAAACTAATATTTTGATGTCCTTGTGAATGTAAGGGTTCTTTGTTAAGATTCTATTAAAAGAACCAGTGGAGGAGGAGAAAAGGGAGTCACAGAGCAAACAACAAATCTTACTGTGAAAGACTAGTAAAAGCTCACCCTGGAGCACACTGGACTCCTCAGCTAGTAGGTCTCATTTCCACATCTTCTTTTCTATAAATAGAAGGATAGTTAGATCACAAGAAGACTAGTAACCAAGTTTAGTGTGAAGCCAGAGTGAGGAGGGCTTGATGAATAATTTTGTTTCGGACATGAATCAGAGAACCCAAGAGCATAAGCTTGATATTAAACTGGAGCATGTTATACATTGCATTATACACACACAAATCGAAACAAACATGGACATAGTATATCATGTCTGTAATCACTGCACTCAGAAAGCTCTCAGGTAGGATGATCACCATGAATTTGAGACCAATCTGTGCTACCTAATAAGATTTGGCTATTCTCTGCTACAGAGTTCATTTCTCAAAAGACCAAAACAAGCAAACAAAAAATTCTAAGGCACTATAGCTCTAGCTTAAAGAACTTCAGAAGAACAATGAACTTAGTTATTTATCCTCTTCTGTTCACAGGATCAAATGATCTTTACTTAACAAATGGACAAGGTGTTGGTCCATATTTGATTGATCAGCCTCTCCTGGCTATGTTCATACATTCAAATCAATCATGTCAAAAGCCCCTTCCCAATCCCATGTTTTCCCTCTTTTCTAGACATTGACTGACTTAAAAGGACCCCCTTCTAGACTCTACATATTCCAACTACCCAAGTGAAGATGCAACTGAGATTATGCCAAAGTGGCCGCAAAAGGAGAAGCTAGTTTTTACTCTATCAGTTTTTACTTCATCAGAAGTTTGTCTCTGGGATTGCATGCAGTTGGTTTTTAATTCAAATTGGATTATATTTGCTTCTTCATGTATGCAGGTATCCTCATTTGTTAATTCTATAGAAAAACGTTCTATAGAATTCATATAAATTATATGCTCATATATGATATTTCACAGTAACAAAAAGAGAACGCATACAAATGAATCAGCACTGCAGCTATGGGTCATATTCTAATATTCTAAATATGTTTGTAAGCTCTAGAAAGCATCTATTATAGTCCATGTGTATGCTTCAGAAAGGGCTACAAGTGTGATTGATTTTCCTTAATGTTGGTATTTTATTGTGTAAACATATGTCATCTATAAAATGAATAATTTATCTTATTGGACATTCAACTTCCTCAGCACTAATTACTACATCACAGAGTTATTGGAAGGATCAAAGAGGCTCATATGAGTAGAGACAGTAATATACTTATTAATAGAATATATAGATAACACGTTCTTGGTCATTTCTTTTGGCATGTCTCCTTTGTTAAAGGTGGAAGTGAGACAGGCCCTATAATTCTAGCCATGAGGGAAGCCAAGGCATGATGGTCACTTGAGCCTATTAGGATTCTGGGATCAGCCTGGTGACACAGGGACACTTTGTGACTTTAAAAATAAAACAAGAGGAGGTAAACATATTGGGTGAACAGAATTCCTATTTTTCTCTATGTCTGGGAAGAGAATCTCTGGAGCTGCCTAGAGTCTGTGGAAATACTTTTGACCAGCAAGAATGCACTGTCCTGAAGTTGGTTCTCAGTGTGGGAGAGGAAGGCAGAATTTTAGAAATGATTGAAGGAAAAAGGAAACATATTTCAGCTGTCCTTAACCACCTAGAAATAGCACCTATGTCATTTAGTTAGGAGCTACATAATGGCAGTTTTATTTATAGTAGTTGATAATTCTTATAAGAATATCATCCACAAGCATTTAAACATTGAACTATAATGGCCTTTTAAGCATCTTCAAAAATTCAAAATAATTCTATAACCTGTTGGCTTGGGAGATGACTCAGAAGGCATCTGAGATCAGTTCCCAGAATCCACACAGAGAATCCAGGCAGGGTAGTGCACGCCTGTAATCCCAGTGGTAGGCGGCAGAGACAGGTGGATTTCTGTGGTAGTCTAGCCACCCAGCCTAGTCTAGTCTGTAATCTTCTGGCCAATAACAGACCCTGGTTTGAAAAGTAAGCAGCCTAAGGACCAGCACCCAAGGTTGTCCTTTGGCCTCTATACACACATGTGCATAATCACATATAATAATTTAATTCATAGCTTAATGTAAACATTAATGTCTACTGTGTTTGTCTTAATATAAATAAATAGCCATCAGGGGGATGTTTCCATACTTTTAGATGGAAGTTTTAGAATCTTTTAAAATAGATACACTTACTTTATTTTTCATAGTGTTATCCATTTCCTCCCTCCCCCCAAAGTGTATATGAGTGCCTGAGTGTACATGTTTACACACACACATAGACATGACACATACGCACGCACATATACACACTCATACACATATACACACGTACGCACACATGTGCACATGCGCGTACACGTACACCTGGCTGTGTTCCTCTCCATTGTTTAATGCCACTGAGTTGTGCAACACCTATGCTTAGGTGGTCTGGACAGCGGCAGTCTAAAGCCAGACTCCATCAAACTCCTATCTGTTAGAACTGCAGTGCTTGCATTTGGATTCGATATCTAACTATAATGTGGTATTTTATAAACATTAGTGAGGCTCATTTTGCACTGGTCAGCAAAGGCAAAAAAAATGGGTGCTTTGGGAAAACAAATAAAAAAGGAATTGGATCTGTCTCAATAAATTGCACAAATTGTAAATATCCCAAAGATGCAGCCACTTCCTCGGGCATCTGGAAACAAAGCTGACAATTACACTTTAGAACGAAGAGGTGAACGATGCAATGGCTAAAATTTTTTGTGATGGTCTGTCTTAGATTAAGTGTGACACTGCGTTTATTAAACAAGTTTCTGCATTATCTGCCTGCTTAAGTCTTCAATATTATTTTAATCATGTCAATTCATGTGTACATTCTAGTCATAGATTTTTTCCATTTTGGTTGGAGTCTGCAGATATACGCGTTCCATCAATTGAAACATAATTATAGAATAATCTTTCCCAAATATTATAGTTAATAACATCATGATGTCTATAAATTCCTTGCAATTTATACACATTAAAATTTCATTGAGATTAGAGATCTTTGACTGTTTAAGCACATTTCTAAGGTGTCTTTGGTGTTTCCAGTGCAGTTCGCATAGAAGTTTCAGCTGAGCAGTATTTGTTTGGGATTATATTGGCTTGGCGTGTGTGAAGCAAGCTGAAGATTTCTGACTATGGCAAGGCAAAACTTAGTTTGGTTAAGCAAGACACACTGTTCTTTGGTTTCAGAGATCAGAAGCTGACATTTCACTCAGGCTTGGTTCTGAACAGCTTTGTCTAAAGGGAAACCTGACACTGCTTTCGAGCGTTAGAAGGACACGCTGTAGAGCAGATGTCTGAGCACAGAAGTTTGCTATTACCCAGATGATGATTCAGGGCACTGTTGCGACATTAGTTACACAGCTATCACAGCAGAGACTTAGTCCTCTTCACTGATGAGAAGGACCTAAAGCACGCTGCTTGCATCCTTACAAAGGGATGTGTACTATCCTACAACTTTATTTCAGTTGTGTTTCAACAAACTCGAATGTGCAGAGAAAACTTACAGTACTCTTAAAGGGCTGTCTCGTAGTTTTGATTTTTTTTCCAACCTGTATTCACGTATTCTACATCAACTTTTTATGCTTCTCGGTCAGCGATTTCCACAAAGTATACAGAGTCTCATAACAATAAATAAATAGATAAATAAATAAATAAATAAATAAATAAATAAATAAATAAATAAATAAGGAAGAAAGACAAAAGATTCTTCTGTCCCTACGATGTTTGTTAGGGAATTAATGTTTATTAGCATTGGCATCTATTATTTGATTTAAATGTCCCTTTATAATTTTAAGATAATGTATAGAACATAAAAAACTGGCAAATATTGTACAGAAATGTTGCTGGTTAGTAATAATCAGATTAAAATTTAATTTGATATGTTAATTTTAAAAATTGGAATTGGAGATATAATTTTATTAAATGGGCAGGGAAAATGCTTTTCAAGGTTCACATATATGGTTTCATAAGTAAAATAGAAATACCTAAAATTAAAAATTTAACAATGTCTTTTAGAAATGCAACATTTCCACAAGCAAATACATATCTCTAAAAATACCTATCTCTAAAAATGTTTCAGTGTTGCCCTGTAACATGATTCATGTGTACAAGCAAATACCTATCTCTACAAAATGTTTCAATGTTGCCTTGTAAAATGATTCCTGTACTTTAAGTTCATGTGCTATACCTTTGCTAAAATTTGTATTTATTTTTCCTCTAAGCTTATTTTTGAACTATATATTTTTGAGGACATATTAATTTTCATGAAAAAAATTCTGGTTTCAGTAAGTTCACTTCTTTCGGCCTTTTCTTGGCCTCCACGTGATGGGGAAGATTTATATGCTGTCAACAGAAAGTCACACTCATCTTCCTTATGTTTTTTTTTTTCCTGAATTCTCTTTTCTTTCCCCATTACAACTACACCTTCTGGCTACTTCCAGCTGTGAATAAACATAGACATAGATAAACACCATTGCTGCATGACCTTTGCCCAGATGTGATGGTAGGCAGATGACAATGCATTGGGTAAATGAGGAAACTGCTGCTTGGATCAGCAATCACTTAGGGGGAAAGATCATTTCTCCCTCCTTGTTATTTAGCCAGGCATTTACTGTGGGGATTTTGAAAGACCTAGTATTAGAGCTTCTGTCGGGAAGTAGATGGTCACACACACATATCTAGAAAGCAAATAGTTTGAAGTCAAAGGGCAGAACTTATTGCATTTAGCCCATGCATGTTGTTAATTTAAGATGTGTTTTCCATTTCAAAAGGTCAGGAAATATCAGTTTGATAGCTCATTCTTGCTATACCTAATATTTTCTTTACTCTACATGCAAACACATCTAAGAGCCCAACAGGGGCAAAAGAAAATCATGTAAATTGCCTGATCTTTGTTTAGTGCGAAAGTTAAACTTAGCAGCTCTGCTCACCCAACTTCATAGGGAAATTAAACTGCTCAGAAGTTCTACACTGCTCAGTGGCTCCTGTATTCTTAATATTAGAGACAGTTAGTGATGTACAAGAGGGTTGAGAGCCGGGGTTCACATAGCTTCAGTAACACGAGCCCCCGAGAATTCCCTAGCCCTAGTAATGTTCTGCATCTGGCTCATCCTGGCTAGAAAAAAATGAATTATGAATATATTTTTATGCCTCTGAATTCAGTGAAAATTTGTTGATATCAACATGGTGGGTATCTTTACATGCATTGGCAGACATGTCAAATTAACTGTTCTTGTTTTTTTTTTTGTTTTCTTTTTGTTTTTTGTTTTCGTGAGGACCCAGTTGCTCATCATTTGTCAGAAGTCATCAATAAACTTATTGAATATTTTAACTCATAATAAGCATGCATGTGATTGATGATTCAGAGTGAATAGTAACAGCAGATACCTATATAGCATACCATAATGCTCTTGGTTATTTCCCTGTGCACAATTAAGAGGGTTTCATTCTCATTTATTTTTTCATCTCATTTTTCTTATGAACTAATATAGTTTGGGAAATAATCCTAATTTACCTCGTACAAAACCAAATCATTTTATTCCCACAGTTTACTAACAACCTATTGTATGACGGTTACAAAAAAGATCGTTTACCCAGGTCTCTTTAGATGAAAATATAGTTTCTAGCTTTTAGAGTCTACAAGGAACATATCACCACTTTTCCATATTATACCTTTGTGTAAATCAGCTTTCTACATATAAGGATGTGAAAATACTGAGTTGAATATCTGTATTTTTATATTTGATAGATATTGTTAAGTTTCTACTCTCCTTTCAGGAAGCTATTTCTCTTCTTTCTTTTTAAATGTAATTAATTTATTTATTTAGGATTTTCGAGACAGGGTTTCTCTATGTTTGTAACAGCCCTGGCTGTCCTGAAACTAGCTCTTGTAGAACAGGCTGGACTCAAACTCACAAAGATCTGCCTGCCTCTGCCTCCCAAGTGCTGGGATTGAAGGCAAGCACCACCACTGTCTGGCTAGGAAGCTATTTCTATTGTAAATGTAAGATTAAAAAATTAAGTCATATTTAAATCTCAGCAAATAATAGTGAAGCTCCCACCTTCATATAAACTCTTTGTTGAGAAGATTCTAGACATTCCAAAATTAAAGAAGGTGGCTGTTCAGACATCCCATAACTAAAGAAGCTGGTTGTTCTGTAAGCTCATGTGACTTAGTCTGCTAGAACCAAAACAAACCCAGTTGAGTGTTTGGCAGTATCTCCCATATTCATCAGGCCATTTTAACATCCTCCTGGGGGGTTTCTCAATTTGCTGTTCTTAAACAGCAGCATTCAAGTATGATTCAATCTTCCATATACTATATATTTTCCCAAATGCACATATCTACAGTGGTTTAATTTATCTCACACCCAGATATTAACAATAATTAAAAACACTGTAATGAAACTTACGTAAGTGTTCTCTCTGGATATATATATATATATATATATATATATATATATATATAATCTTTCCAAGCAAAGGGGGTTTTATTATTTTTTTAAAGAGAAATCATGCAGTCAATGCTTGCACAACCATTTCTCAACACTCTTTCTATCCACTTAAGAAACTGCAATATACCTTCATGAGAATAATGCCCAAACGAGAGCACCAGATATTAAATAGGGTGCAAATAAATCTCAAAAGCGGTACTTTATTGAATGCGAAACTAGACTCAGTATCTTTGCCTTTGTTGCACACGTCTGGATGAGGGGCACAAGCAAGGGAAGAGAACAAGGTTACCCTTGTGTGAGGAGATGAGTGGTCCAGCATCCTTTTCCCACTGGAGGGGAGGTTAGCCCATGTTCTGTCGGTTGCCATAGCCCCTAGGATGGGTGTCCTTCCAGTCATCCCACTGCTGCATCCTGTGGAGGGCATCCTCATCTTCCTCTTCTTCCTTTTGCTCCAGCTCCGGCTCTTCTTCTTGCTGAGCCACTCTGTGGGAATCAGGTGGTGGTGCTTGCTTTTCGACTTCCTTATCTGATGACGGTAAAACCTCACATTTCTGCTGCTGCTCATACCAGTCGTTCACCGTCATAGTCGCCAGACTTGGGTACCCAGCTCCAAAGACTTGTGCTTGGGCAACGCTCCGAGTGAGGACAAAGGGTTTTATTGGAGGTCTCTCCTGAGGAGGCAAACGAGAAGCTGATGCCTCACTGGAGGAGTCTCTTTCCCTCAGGATCTCTAACTCCTGGTCGATGCTCTCGATCTCATCCAAGCTGATGTTGATCCACCTGCGCAGCTGCAGGAGGTAATATTCCCGCACACGCTCGTCATCAGCCTGACCACTCTCCACTGCTGACTTCAGGGCAGCCAGCTTCTGCTCCACCGCCTTATTCTGCTTGTACCTCTGGATTTTGGCCTGCCTCTGGGATGCCATGGCAACGAGGTTGGGCTCCAGGACGGCTGAAGGGGGCTGGTTGCTTTCCTGGGAGCTGCTCTGGCCCCAGGGCAGCTGAAAATCTGCCAAGTGGTAGTTGTGGCTCTGGGTTAGGAAGTTCATGAAGTGCTCTCGAGCCAGCTGCAGGTGGTTGAAGCGATGTGTGGTGTCCACCAGCTTCAGTGTGAGCGCGCCCTTCAGGGCCGGCAGCAGCAGATACTTGAGGTCAGCAGAAGCAATCTCCTCCCAATCTTCATTCCTGCTGAACATATCGAGCTGCAATAACATGTCCGAGGCTTTCTCCAGGAGTTCCAAGGCCCTCGTTACCTTATCCTGGATTAGCCTGGAGCCCATGGGTTGCGTTGAGGCTTCTACCTCCTCCAGAAGTTGTCTGCCGGTTTCCAGCAAGTCCGGAAGCCTCGGCGTCTGCAGCTCCTGCTCAGATGCCATCTTGCCGGAAAAAGGAAGCCGGAAGTAGGAAGCCGGAAGTCTCTTCAGCGCAGGTGGGCTTGGAACTTTTTATGCAACTGCTCCTGGCCTGGAATGGGCTGTCCTCCTGCCTCAGCCTCCGGAGGGATGGGATTACAGATGGTGCCATCAAACCCTGCTTCTTCTCAGTGTCGTATTATAGTATTTCCCCCTTGTGATGGCGTGGTGTGAAACAACTGCGTATATGATGAGACGAGATGAATGATGTCGGCATGGTAACCATTGCTAGGCTACCAGAGAAGTGTCTCTTGAACAGAAGCACTCTGTTAGTGCTCTCCGTTGCTTTAATAACAGAAATGGCTGCCGAGTGAATGATGCATAGGGAGCCAATACAGTGCCGATGCACTGCATTAACGAGTGATCGCTGTGTGGGGAGGAGCAGGATGGCAAAAGATTTCACGATGCCTCTCAGCTTTGTATTCAAATGGCAGAAGCCTGGATTCTTTATGGAATTTTGCAGTTTATATTTTGGGTTATCACAGATGGTAACGGAAACCGCGAGGTGTGTGTGTGTGTGTGTGTGTGTGTGTGTGTGTGTGTAGGGGTGGTAATATAATATAATGTTAATATAATGTTAAAGTCCACTAAAAGATACTGTTTCCTCTATGGTGTGCCAGAACATCTTTCTCTGAATCTGTTACTATATGAATTTTTATAGTCATTATACTTTTGGGTACTTTCCTTTTCTTTTTAAGATTTATTTTGATTTTATATATACATGTGATTGTATGTATTTTTGAGCAGCAGAGGTGTGCAGTGCCCAGTGAGGTCAGAAGAGGACGGCAGATTCCCCTGGAACTGAAGTTAGTATTTGGATGCTGAGACACGAACCCAGGTTTTCTGTAAATGCAGGAATTGCTCTTAACCCTTGAATCACTTTTCTAGTCCCAGTTTGAACTTCTTGACCGGATGTCTGTTGAGTTTAATAACACATGTGACCTTCAACTTAGCATATTATTATGATTTTCAAGGGAATTAATTTGGAGAACTCTTAGAATTTTTTTTCTGGTACATGTAGGCATAGCTGCATCCACTCATTTTGAAACATATGAGGTCTATGGTTGCAATTTCTACTTTTACCCCATTGTATTACAATCCTGATTAACTTGAAGATTCAAAATACATAATGATAGCATAATGATTGCGTAGCTAAATAAATTTATCTTTAATTGTATAATTTAATATAAGCTTTCAAGTTCCTAATTTTGAGTTTAGAATTTGGAAAAGTGACATTGACATACAAAGTTATTTTTATTTTATATGTGTGGATTTTTGTTCATTGCTGAATGCTTAATTGAATTTTAGTATGACAGGTATGTTTCCATTTATTCTTTTAAAATTAATTAAAGCAAAATAAACCAGGAATTAATTACTGCTGCATAAAAATAGGTGTGTTTATTACAGAATGGACTATTTGACAACAGAGAGAAGACCTTAATATATTTGAGGGTTTACTTTTACTTCTACTTTCTCTTTACAACGTTCCTTGGAAAATTGTAAATTATTTATAGTCTTTAGTGTTTATATCTTTCATGTATATTCCCCTTTTCTTTTTATGTAAAGGAAAATTTAAATTTTAAGGAGATTTATTATATTTTATTTTTATTGGTATTTTGCCTGCAGGTTCATCTGTATATCGCTTGCATGAAGTACTGGAGGAGGCCAGAAAAGGGTAATGGATTCTTGTGGAGCTGGAGAGTTGATAGTAAACATGTGTAGTTCATGTAGTTTTTTTTTTTAACTATTTGGGGGCCCACCACCCACCTCCCAAACAAATACAAAGGGAGAGTTATTCTTATTTATAAATGCCCAGCCTTAGCTTGGCTTGTTTCTAGCCAGCTTTTCTAACTTAAATTATCCCGTTTCTCTTTGATATGTTTTGCCCCTGAACTTTTATCTTTCTTCTGTATAATCTTACTTTCACTTTTACTCCATAGCTGGCTTGTATTGGGTGGCTGGCTCCTGGTGTCCCCCTCTTCTCCTTTTCTTGCTCTTTGCTCTTCTCCCAATCCTAGGGTTTTTCTTCCTAGTTATTCTGTCTGCCTTCCAGCCCCATGTATCCCTCTCCTGACTAACTGTTGACCATTCAGCTCTTCATTAGATCAATCAGATGTTTTAGATAGGTAAAGTAACACAGCTTTACAGAGTTAAACAAATGCAACATAGTATAATACAACAAATCTTTGAATCATTAAACAAATATTCCACAGCATTAGCAAATGCAACACATCCTAAACTAATATTACACAGCACATACGGGTGCTGGTAATGAAACCTAGGTCCTCTGAAAGAGCCCAGAGTGTTTTAAACACTGAGTCATCTCTCCAGCCCTGTAAAATTTCATTTCTATTCCTAGTTTTGCTGAATTTTTATTGCATTTGTCCACCTAGCTTTTTGTGTACCTGCACAGATAACATAGTACCACTGTGAGCATCAGAGCACAACTTGTAGAAGTTCTTCCACCGTGGAATTCTCAGGGATTGAACTCAGGCCTTTGTGCTTGGAAGGAAAGACCTTTGCTTGGAACTATCTTCCTACCAGCATGTGTTTTCTCTTTTACTTTCTGATTCATTCTTCAAGTTTCTGATTTCTTCTTTTGTAGTGTGTGCTTGTACACACACACACACACACACACACACACACACACAAAGATTTCTTTTATCTCCTTCAGTGCTATTCTGTGTCACATATAAAGGTGGTAATTATGCATTAATTATGAATTTACCTTTCCTTGTAAGTTTCCTTCTCTTTATTTTATTTTATTCATTTTCTTAGTAACAGTTTCAGTTTGTATCACGTTCTTTCCTTCTTTCTTCCTCCTCTTTCTTTCTTTCCTCTTCTCTTGCTTGGGATCCCAAATTTATGTGATGATTCATATTTCTCTATTTGTGTTAAAAATATGATTTTAAAATGCAAATTTTAAGGCCACTATGCATTTTTAAAAAGATTGCTTATTAATGGGTCTCATGGAAGAATTATTTAATAAAATCCCATCTGTTTGGGCTGCAACCACAAGTTGTCATAGCTACGTCCATTTCTCTTCAACTGGTCTATTTCCCTAAAGAGAAATATGCCAGTCATTTGCCAGTAGGAGCAGAAAAATAGAGGTGAACTGTACGCGAGGTCAGCCAAGTTTCTGAAAGCTTCACGTGTGAAAAGTGTTGATTGTCTTTTTGTCTGAAGTGGCTAGTGTCAAAGATTTTTCATTCCAACATCCCAGAAAAGTCTTCCATCTTCCATTAGGCTGTTAAGTTTGCAAAAGAGTAGATCCATAGTCTACCTAACTGCATATACACAGCTCCAGTCTTCTGCAGGCATCTCTATTTTCAACAGTGTCCAGTTGCTGGACCCTGTGATGTAAACTGTCCTTTTTTTCTGTAGTGCTGACAAAACCTACACAATGAATTTGGACTGGACTGATGTTGTGGGTCAAACTGCTGCCAGGTGGGGAAAATTTGACTGGGAATTACATCCCAAAGAGCTACATACAGAATGATAACGAACAAGAAATAAATTGGAAAAGGCAAGGCATAATCCCCCTTCAGCCTTATTCTCTCTCTCCTCCCTTCCTTCTTGCTTTGGCAGGGCTAAACCCAGAGTTACTTGGCCTTTGCAGCTCTAGGCCCCACATCATGAGGCTCCAAATCCCATGATGATGTCAGAGCTGAGACTAAGGAAACAATGCCTACCAATGTGTATATCCTACAAATGCTTCATTTGTAATTGAGGATAATTTATATAAAGTGGATTTCCATGTTTTTAGCAAAATGAATTTTGACAACTATCTATGGAATTACAGACATGTAAGCCACATCTCAAAAAACATTCATTGGAAATGTCACCTAAGAAAATCAATTCATATAGTTTAACCACTCTCAGCGTGTGTAGGTAAATGTTATTTTGATTTGTGTCATAGGTAAGTTTTGCATGCTCCTAAGTTTCATAAAACTGGAATTAATGAAATATTCTTATGCTTTCCACTTTTGGTTAGACTTTATTTTTCAATATGAGAAAACTAGTATAATATTTTACAAACATTACTATTATTATTTTTTCTATTATCAGTAATATATTGAATATATGACTAAAGACATCATAAATTCCATTATTGGCATATTTATTTGTAACTATTTTGTCTTTAGGACAGATTTCTAAAGAGAATTAACTGTATTTAGACTGTTGGCAAATATAACTAAATCTTTAGCTGGGTACAGGAGCACATTGTTGGCTCTCAGCCTTTGGGAGGTGGAAGCAGGAAGATCAGTAGTTCAAATCCAACTGGGAATAAGTGGGTCTCAGTCAAAACAATAAAATGTTTTTACAAAAGAGGCTTAAATTATCATGTGCAATAGTTTAATATTTGAAATGGCAGTAACTCTAACTACCCAATATATTAAAATGGGTTAAATTTGTTTTTTCATCTCCAAATTTACAACAACTCCTACATGATGAACATTTTAGATCATAGACATGGAGAACAACAAACAAGCAGAAAAATAAAATGGGGAGGCTGGAGGTTTGTTGAGTCCTGTGTGCAAAGGAATTAGATGGCTGGATATCGACTGAGCCATCTGAAACTGCAAGTGAGTCTTCCTCTCTTGACATTACATCAGAAGAATTATTTAGGTGAATTGAAATTGTTAATTTTGAGACCAGTGTTGAAAACTGAGCTCATAATGATTAAAGAAGAGTCCTTCAAGCATGTACCTTTGCTAAAAATGCACTAGGGTAAATGAAATTACTGTCAGTGACTCTTCAGGTCCTAACTTCTACTAGGCACCAAATAAGTACATTGTGGCTTGCAATACATGTTTATTCAAATGCACTATATTATGTTGAAATGTTTTGCTGTTGAAATAATCAGAGTATTGCATCACCCTGGCTAGATAGTGATTTGTCTCTCTTAACTAATCCTTACTGTGACAAAATCTTGAAAAAAATATTAAGAAGGATTTTTTCATGTTTACTCATTCAATTCTGATTTCTCTAAATCTATCATAAATACAATCTGAAAATCTCAACAGTGAGGGATGTTTTTATATAGTGGTCTTTGCAACCAGGCGTGATCACCATCTGTCAATGCAGGGAAGTATCACTCCTTTGACTTTTAGTTTGGTCCCTTGAGGCACAGGTCTATGAAGATCACTTGAACTCAAGCACAGAGCTCAAGTGGATTCATGTATAAATACAGAACAAGATGGTACAAAGGGATCTTGTAGTTCAGATGGGTCTCCTAATCTTTGAACTTACTAGTAGTTTGTTCCCAACAAAACCTTTGACATCAGCTGAAATGGTAGAGTGACCCCTCTGTAGGACAGAGACACTGGTGTATTGTGTTATCAAAAGAAAATTGCAGTTACTTAAGACCACAAAAGCTCCAGGAAGTAACGTTTCCCTGAATATCTATGAATGTCATAAATGTTAACAGTATATGAAGTTTTAACCAAATAATTATAAGCAATGATTCCTGAAAATGAATACACACACACAAACACACACATGCATGCACACACACACACACACATGCACACATACTACATGTGCATAATTCATGTTGTGAAAACTGGCTTTAGAAGTACACTTTCCAATTTGGAATTTATAATCTTGTCTTTCTTTTTTTGGACTTGTATTGGTTCACAGGCCTTATTCAATGCTATGTTCATGGTTGGTAACAAATAAATAGGTGAACTGATTGATTCGGTCAACCAAGAAAAGCAATGGAATTATGGCTATCTGGCTTCACTTAAAAAGTTCTCAAATAAGATAAGCCATGCCAATGTTATCAGCTCTTGTCTCCATTTTAAAAAGGAGAAAAATTGATTCTGATTCAAAGAAATCTTTTTTTTTCTTGACACAGAGTATATGTAGTCCTGGTTTGTCTAGAACTCTATAGATCAGGCTGGATTCTAACTCAGAAACCTGCATGGCTCTGCCTCCCAAGGGCTAGGAATAAACTCATTGACCATCAAGTCCAGCCAGAAGTCATGCTTTTATAGAAAACTTATAATTCTAAATTACTAAAGATGCAACTAAAAATGTAGAATGATTTGGTTTGATATTATTAATGAAGTGATAATGATGATAAGTTTTATTGGCCTAATAGACACAAAGTTATTTGATATAAAGTTTTTTAAATTTATTCTTCTCTCATACAGTACATCCCAACTGTAGCTTCCCCTGCTTCCATTCTTCCCATTCCTGCACACTTTTTCTTTCTCTAAGATCTACTTCCTCACCTTTCTTTCCCTCCCAGAAAGGAATAAGGCCTCCCACAGGCATCAACTGAAAATGACTCAACAAGATGCAATAATATCAGGCATAAACCCTCATGTCCAGGCTGGGCAAGGCAGCCAATAGAAGGCAAAGGATCCCAAGATCAGGTAAAAGAGTCAGAGATACCTCCACTCCCACTATCAGGATTTCCACAAAAACACCAAGCCAAAATCATAACATATATGCAGAGGATTTTAAGAAAACTAAGGTTAAAAATAATGAATTGCACTTATACGTGATTTGCTGTTTGGTGGCACTTCTGTAGTTCGTATCTAGTGTAGCTTTTTAGCATGGGCCATGCAAATGTGCATCAGGAAAGGGCTCTGTTCAGGGCATTTATAAATTGCTAGGATTCATATGTTAAGATTAAAGTTAATAATCTAGTAAACAGTATAAAATAAAAATATGCAGCAAGCACAAAGGATGGCAGACACAAAATGAAAATGCTATTTCTGCTAAATAAAATGTATGCACAAATTGATTGAATCTGCTTGTTCTATTCCAGGTGACGCCACACATTCCAGGTTATGAAAGTTTGCTATAAAGAAAATTTCACAGAATTTGGGGACACTGATCTGGTGCAGGACAATTCTGTATTCTGTCAATTATGTTTTAAATAAATGCAGATTGGCCAGTAGCCAGGCAGGAAGTATAGGTGGGACAACCAGACAGGAAGTAGAGGTAGATCAATGAGAACAGGAAAATTTTGGGAAGAAGGAAGCTCTTTCTGAAGCCATGCCTAGACATAGGAGAAGGAAAATGTGACCTACCCTACTGAAAAAGGTACCAAGCCATGAGGCTAACATAGATAAGAATAATGTGTTAATATAAGTTATAAAAACTAATAAGCCTGAGCTAATGGGCCAATCAGTTTATATCTAATATAGACTCTGTGTGTGATTGTTTGGGACCTGGTGGGAGAACAGAAACCAGGCAGGACAGAAACTCATGTTACACTGATCTAAGGCTTTCTTCTCTTTTGACATTATTATGTACCCTGGACATGATTTTGGTTGATATATAAGCAAGACATTCTGTTCACAGGCATCAAATATCCCTGAAATATTTTAGTCTATAGGAATACTATGGGAAGACTGACATTTTAGAAAGATATTTTTTTCATGTGGCTTGGGGGACATGTAATATAGAAAGTGGTCCGGAGGCAAACTGACAAGCTAAAAATTTAATATAAACTGATAATGAAAAGACCTTGAAACAAGGCGTGTGACACAGAATGGAGAAATTGGGGCACATTAAGAGTTTGTAAATGCAAGTGTTTGCAGAACTGAGTCATTGACTAAAAATAGGAAGTGAGAAAAGATTAGGATTCCAAGATGACACCAGGTTGTGCAATGTGGACACACACATTTTAAAAAGTGTCTTTGGTGGCTTAAGGACTTAAAGATATCAAAATTGAAATTCTTCCTGTAATGTAACTTAACAGCTGAGAACATGCATGGAAGTATTTGAGCCAAAGGATTTGGGAGTCATTAACATTTGAGGACAGTTTGAGTACTGACCATAATTTGTTTTCTTGAGATAATATCATAACTATTGCCAAAGGCTCCAGGAAAATTTCAAGTAATGCTGATATTTAAGGAATACATAGGCAACTATGAATGAGCATTAACTATGAATAAATATTATGAGGAAGAGCACTGGTAGCATGTAACAGAAATCCCTAGGTGAGGTTTCCAAGAGTGAAACCAAACAGCATTGTTAGTAAAGTAATAATTTGCATATGTAAAAATTAAGAGATTAGTTCATTCATTCATCTCCATTAATTTCATGAGCTGGCATTTTGAATTTTCCCAAAAAATTAGCTATGACGGGGAATGAAATATTATGCAGAATTCTCTAAGGACTTTATAATCTGTAGAGAAAGGTAGTGAAATATATGGGCAGCATTATTGGTTTTATCTATAAGACATATTATGAAATTAATTTTCATGAGGAAAAGCACCTAATACAAGTGTTCTGGAAGAAGGAGAAGTTAAGTTTGGTAGAAAAAAAGCTAAAGAAATTAGCCTGTAGAGAAATAATTTTGATCATAGAATTGAATCAAGGGGCAGTTGTGTTCAAACAGAAGAACTGAGCATTTTGGGTAGAGATAAAATTATTGCAAATTCATTAATTGTTTAGTATTATGTTCCAAAAATAATTATTGATCATAAATATGGAAGGCAGGAAGCACATGATGGGAAGGGGATAAGAGAGGTGGGGTTGCAACATGTTAGTTTTTGCACATTGGATTAAGAAATATAAGCTTTAGTTGTAAGATCTAGGAGATAATCATTATGTTACAGCATTTTAATCATAATATTTGTGTGAAGATAGGCTTAACAAAAGGTATATCTGGATTCTGGTTAGAAAATATTGCCATGCCTACGTGAGACCCCAATGGCTGGATTATGTGTGGAAGATATAACAGATAGAATTTAAATAAGTTTTGTAACTGAGCTCAAAATTTGGATGAAATGTGTACCAAGGGCTATCCTCAGTCAAAACAGTTATAACTGTGTGTAAAACACATTTCTAAATGCCCAGTTTGTGAGGCTATATATGCAATGGAAGCCCATGCCTTCTGTAGAGAAGGGCCAGGAGAGGGAGGAAGGCAACGCAATGGAGATGAATGCTGGTTAGTGCAGTGGTTTGAATAGATATAGCCACCATAGATTTCATGTGTTTGAATGCCTGGCTCATAGGGAGTGGTACCATATGGGTATGGCCTTGTTGGAGTAAGTTTGGGGTTGGAGGAAGGATACCATTCTTGGCCATGAGTCTCGTTCATGCTCAAGCCATGTCCAGTGTGACAGTTTACTTCTTGTTGCTTGTGGATCAAGACATAAAACTCTCAGCTCCTTCTCCAGCACCATGTCTGTGTGACTACTGCCATGCTTCTCATCATGACAATAGTGGACTAAACCTCTGAAACTGTAAGATAGCTCCAATTAAATGTGTGCCTTTATATGAGTTGCACTGGCAATGGTGCCTCTCTACAGCAATAGAAACCCTAACAGAGACAATCTGTGATAAGGAAAGCAGATGAATAGCTGTGCCTACTTTATAGCTCATCTGCTCCAGTAGTAATATAGATGGCTCCCTTCCTACCACGTCTACCTAGGAAACTACAACACAAAAGAAGCACTGGACTGGGCTTTTCTTTGACATTGTACATGAAAACTTGAAGATTGCACAGAATTTTGTGTTGCTTCTCATCAGTAATATAGCTCATGGCTTGAAGAGTCTGTTTAATTCCATGCCTACTCACAGTCTTTTATTCATTTAGCTCCTACTTTTGCCCTCTTCAGACTATTTTAGAAATTTGTCCACTTTTTAATTATCCATAAGCAACTCTCTTTTGATTCACTGTTCTTGGCTTGTACATTAGACAAGGCTATTCCATTTTCACCTAATTAATATAGGGCTGGGAATATAGCTCAGCCAATGCATCAATGTGGAAAGCTGAGTGTGGTGGTATGTGTCTGTAAGCTCTGTGCTGAAGAGACAGACACAGGTAAATCCCTGGGGTTCACTAGTCAGCCAGCCTAGCCTAAGCAGCAAGTCTCAGCCCTAGTGAGAGACCCTGCTTAAAACATGAGAACAAATGAACAAAAACAAGTCATCACTGAAGGTTGACACCCAAAGATGACCTCTGTCCTCCCATACTCATGTACATGTGCACGTGAAAGCACATGTCTACACAGAAGCAAACATGCACACACAACTACACTCTGTAACATACACCAACACTCCCCTTCACCTCCACACAAACAAAGAGCTATCCCAATTCTCTCACCTTTCCTTACTGTCCCTATGGCTATGTTTTTCTCCTTGTCCAAGAAAAGTCTTCATGTCTTCCCCTAACTCTTATTTATTGCCTTTTTGGGTACAGTAAGGAGAAGGTCTCCTACTTAGATTTTCCTTAGATTTCTTTGTGTAATACAAGATATAATCCTCAAGTTATGTATTATCTTCCCTCCTAAACTTTAGGTTTGCAATGGCTCAGTACACCTTAAATGCACATTCACGATACTTAGACATGGTATCTCCTAGAAAGTTGCTTTCTTCTGTATATAGAGATCAATGACACTGATGTTTCACCCATTGATTTGAAGAGTAACTCCTTAAAATGTTTATTTTCATTTCATGTATATGAATGTCTTGTCTGCATACATATATGTGTACCATGTGCATG